>NC_056749.1:344088979-344268979 GCF_019279795.1 Protopterus annectens
TTTGCTGACCGCTTCAAAGAAGTCTATCAGGTTTAGGAGACATGATCTGCCTTTTACAAACCTGAACTGGGTGGGGTCCAGAGTTTGGAGATTACCAATGTCATTGTTTATAAATTCCATGATGGTACGTTCCATAGCCTTGCAGACCAGGCTCGTCAGGCTAATGGGGCGGTAGTTCCTGGGGTCCGTGGTGGCTCCCCCTTTGTGGAGTGGGATAACCATCACTGTGCGCCATTCAGTGGGCAGAAAGCCTGAGGTGAGGCTATGACTGAACATGGTACTTAGGTGAGGTGCCAGTTCATTCTGTAGTTCATGTAGAACGCAGCCTGGGATGTTGTTAGGTCCCATGGATGCTGTGTTCTTGGCTTTGGAGAGTGTGGCTTTTACCTGTGCAACCGTGATTATAGCAATTTTGCATTCTTCTGGTACAGAGATGGGCCCTTAAGGGGGTGAGAGGGGGGTAAAGTTAGCACTGAACCTATCTGCCAGGATGTTGGCAATATCAGTTGGTTCTGTATATTTAGTGCCATTGTGCTGTAAATCAGAGCAGATCTGAGTGTTGTCATTGAGATTCTTGACATAGCTATAGAATGCTTTGTGGTTGACTTTAGAATCAGTGGCGATTTTGTTCTCCTAACTAGCTTTGGAGGATTTTATGAAGGATCTCAGCTTCTTAATGAGGCTGACCAGGGAGTTCCTCCAATCATGGAATTTTATTATTTTTTGCAACGGTTTCTTTCTTCTGTTGTAGAGTTTGTTTATGGCAGGGGACCACCAGACTGGCTTACTTTTTTTGGAAGAAGCATCTTCGTTCTGTTAGGGATTGCACAATCCATGCACTCGTGTAAGTGCTTATAAAGTGCATCTGTGTAGGATTCAGCAGTTGTATCGCTAATGTCCGTCTGCATGGGTGTTGTGAAGTTTGCCACTTCTGTCTCAAGAAGTGTGACGTTGGCTTTGGAAAAATTTTTTTACGGTGGTTTCCTTAATGGGGGGTGGGGTGGGATGTGGATACCTAGGGTGATTAGCTTGTGTTCGGATCTGACCAACGAGGAATTGACGTCTGGTGTGGAACACTAGATGCCCATGTTGGTAATGACCAGGTCTAGGATACTGCTGCCCCTGGTGGGGGTGTGGATAAGTTGATCCAAAGCATTGGAATTTATGAATTCCAGAAAACGTTGAGCAAAAGAGTTGGTACATGTGTAGTTTTCACAGTTAATGGTGGGGTAGTTGAAATCACCCATTATTAGGGTGTTAGGTGGTGTTAAGTTGTACCCTAATATTTTCCAGTGTATCAAGAAATGAGGACTGGGAATCCTGGGGCATGGTAGGGGATCTGTAGCAAGCTACAATTTAGATTGCAGTCTTGCCCAGAGTTAGTTGCACTTGGATAATCTCGGATGCATTATGCTGAGCAACTATCCTGGAGGTGTGGATATCCTTAATGAATATGGACACGCCTCCGCCTTTAGTGTTTCTGTCCGGGTTAGGTGTGTGTGTGTGTGTGTGTGTGTGTGCATATATATATATATATATATATATATATATATATATATATATATATATATATATATGTGTATGGGTCTACTGTATATATTCGAAAAGTCACTTGTGCACTTCCGCGAAAATCGGTTCAATGAACCGATAAAGAACACAGTAACATTGTTTTTGCAGGGGGGCAAGCCCTCCTGCACACACCCCCCTACTTAAATATACCAACTCCAAGATCGTACTACAGTGGGGGAAACACATAAATTTCCTTTCCCCACTGTAGTGTGCTTCGGCACCTGTGTTACTTAACGGTTCGTTGAACCGTTCTTCGCAGAAGTGGACTTTCGCTTAAGTGCACTTTCAAGTAACCGAGAATCCACTGTTCGTTTTCGAACAAGTGGATTTTCGGTCTTTTTCAGTAGACCCTAGATATATATATATATATATATATATATATATATATATATATACATACATATATATATATATATATATATATATATATATATATATATATATATATATATATATATATATATATATATATATATATATATATATATATATATATATATATATATATATATATATACACACACACACACACACACACACACACACACACACACACACACACACACACACACTCACACACACAATTTGTGTTTCACTGTACCAAAGCATTTGAAAGAACATGTTAGTCAAGAGTGCAATTAAAAATTATTTTTCTCTCGTATACATTCACTGGCTGCCAAACGATTGCTACTGTTGTATGAAGTAACTTTTATGCATCATCTGGATGGTTACTGAAATTTGTCAACAAAGTTACAGTTTACGTATTAGAACTAGCTTACACATTGGACTTTGAATTTTTTTATGCATACGGTTATATGACTGAGTTTTTTTTTGTCAGTGCCCCTGAGCTGAATGTAGTCTACCTTACGAGGTCTCTAGTCATCTCAGATTGAGATTCGTGCTATAAAGAATGAGATGGTAGCTATGATTTAAGCATTACTGTAATTCATAACCCAAAGTTGTTATCAACTATCTGTGACACCACTGTGACAGACACTTATGCCCAAGTACACACAACTGCCAAAAAATCTTAACATGTACTTGTTAAAGAAATTCAGAATAGGTTATATAGAACCATTCTTGAACTCTTAAAGTTGTTGATATATCCTGATTAGTACATAATGATTTGTCCACATCATTTTTTTCAGTAGTACACATTTCTGTATTCGATAGCCATTTTTTTTAATAATTGAAAGCTAGTGTCAAACACAGTTACAAGCTTGATTTTTTTGACATTACGCCAATGACGAGCAGTAAAACATCAGAGTCATTTGCAGACATTCTTATACCTGCGACATTAATTCAGTTTACTCAAACAACACTCTGACTTATAAACAGTAGCACAAATGCCTCTGACGTAGAAACAGTAGCACAAATGCTTTCTTACACAAAGATGCTACTGGAGCAGTCCCTGCATCCTGACAGCACATCTTAGGTATAGAAAGGCTCACCATCAGGCAGGAGATAAATATGGCACAAAGACTCAGGTAGTTTCCATGCTTACCAACCCGTTTTTCAAACCACATCATAAAACCAAGAAGACAATTCAAAAGCACTCCATTCACCATTAAAGAGGAGTCCCCACCAACACACAACCAAACACACGCACACAATCCTGTTTAGTACATTAGTAATGTGCTGAAGTCTAACAAGATAAACAAGCAATATTATTTATTTAACATTTGTTTACTGGGAAAGTCCAACTGGGACAGAACCCATTTTCAGTGGAGGGCTGGGGAAAAAATGCTCCAGACGTTGCATGTCTTTGGAATATGGGAGGACACCAGGGCACCCAGAGGAAACCCATGCAAACGCAGGGAGGACATGCAGAATCCGCACAGAAGGCACTCCATCCAAGGATCGAACTGGAGAACCTATTGCTGTGAGGTGACAATGCTAACCGCTGTACCACTGCTCCACCATCCAGATGATGCAAAAAATATTGAAGCAGGTATAAAATATATACCACCCCCATAATTAATAACAATTTAAAGTTAGCTTGAAATACAGTGTATTCTGCTTCGTAAAAATTTAATTTATTTTACTACTGCTTAACTACATGTCCGAATTAATGGAAACAAACTCAACTGGAAAGATGTTTTCATCAACAAAAATTAATTTAAGTAGCCAAAATAAAACAGTTTAAGCAGACAACAGTTGTAATGAGCTGATAAATATTAAAATTTAGCCAAAACCTGTATAAACTAGAATTTTGTTACGTTCACTATTACTATATTAAGACTAAGCAAGAATCAATGCGTTAACAGCAGTTTTCTGATCACTGCTAAGATATACTGCAGCTTACCCTATGTCAGTTGATGCTAAACAAATAAGAATCATTTGATAAATTTTAATACAGCTTAAATAGAAGAAACAACAGGATTTGGATGTTGTCTAATTACTTTGCGGTGATTCTCAATAGAATGTACAAGAAAACCGCTGCTCTGCTGAACAAAACATAGCTCAAAATAAACTTTATGAAGTTCTGCTGAATGCTGAATTTTCAGTGAGTTCTTTAATAAAGTGTGTGACTGAACAAATTACTTAACAAGAAACTGATTCCAGGTCACCCTTGAAAAGAGACACATGTCCAGTGGACTTACCCAATTAACAAATAAATAATAACAATAATAATAATAACTGATGCAAGCAGGAAAATGACAAATCTCTCTAGCACATCTGGGATATTATCTCGATAATCTCCTTCCCACCTCCACACATATCCACAGTGACATTAAGAAGACACATCAAAAGCTTAGTGCCCTATACAGGCACAACTACTTCCTCAGCGTATATGCAAACACTTACCTGTTTACGTTGGAAATGGACTTCTAACTTCATAGAGGCACAAGTGTTGAGGGTCATCAGCCTCCTAAACAGATGAGCACAAAAAAGTCATTATGAGACTTGAATAATACAAGATTATGCAACCATCACCACTCAGCATTTCTTACCAAACACAAGCATATACAAGATCGAAATATAAGTGCACCTAAGATCATACTACAGCAGGAAAAAGGCAAATTCACCAATCCCCAGTGTACCACGATCACGTACATCAAAACACTGGTAAAATTTGAAAAGTTCATTTTTGAACTCTTTAGCTGATATTTTAAGTGCACAAACTCTTGAGAGTTTGAGTGGTTGAAGGTAACACACACACACACACACACACACACACACACACACACACACACGCATAAATAAATATATATGTGTGTGTATGTGTATATATATATATATATATATATATATATATATATATATATATATATATATATATACATATATATATATATATATATATATATACACACACACACACACATATGTATATATATGTATATATATATATATATATATATATATATACACACACACACACACACACACACACACACACACACACACACACACACACACACACACACACACACACACACATGTCCATGTGTCTGTTTGTGTGCATAGATAAAATGCAGTACTTTTATGGAGAATCTACAGTTCAGTTGCAAAATCATCAACATGCTCTGGTCAAACTGCAGGTGCATCAAATTACTACCATGTTTTGGAGTTTGGACTGAGACTAAAAACAGTGGGGATTCAGAAGTTTCTTCTTTTCACCACTATTGTGTGATATCACAGTTATTTCATACAGAGATGTCAGGTATGGGATGGTGGTACGAGGTTCTCCATGTGCAAAAATGCTGTTTTAAACAGATTTCATTTAATTTGATAAACCAGTGTGTTCAAGCCTTTTGACCGATATGTCAATGTGTGCACGTGTGTGTGTGTGTGTGTGTGTGTGTGTGTGTGGGTGTGTGTGTGTGGGTGTGTGTGTGTGGGTGTGTGTGTGTGGGTGTGTGTGCAAGCACATATGCTCTTCGCTAAATAAGTACAATAAGCACAAGTCCTTCTTTTAAGGGGAGGCCTGGGAGAGCTTTGGTCTAACTAGGAGACTTAGTGTGAAACCAAATTAAAACATAGACAACACAGTTTGTTGGGATTTTCAGGTTTCACCTTCTGTGCTATATTACTTTATTGTCAGTGACACAGACTAACAACAGGAATTAAATAACATGAAGTCTGCAAAAGAGATAAGCAGCATGGGTGTCTAAACACCACCTGATATGCCCCCATTTATGTTTGCACTGAAGGGTCATCTAGCCATCTCAATGGTATTGAGTAGGCAGGGAGAGAAGAAGCATCATGTGTCCATCAGCTAGATATCCTTATTTGAGAGTAGGCTTTGGAACAGTCTCCTGCAGTGTTATTCCTTACAAGTAGACTATAGGCTACAACCAGGCACTAAGGACTCCTGCAAGCATGCAGAACTGGCATTCATCCTGACCAAAAACATAAATGGAGTAGCATGCTTTATGCACCAGTATAATACAAGAGACTCTGAGAAGTATGGAAATGTATAGCTGTTACTGAAAAAAAAGAAAAAAAGCTGGAAAGTCTGTGATAGGATGACCTCAGCCAGTGTACATCTACTCTTACTCATCCTAGTTTCCTAAAGATAGAGGCCAAAAAGTTTAATTTTTACAAGAAAGAAGAAGAATCCCATGAGGCAAAGAGCAAGCTAAATAAACCAATGTGTCTCAGTCAGGGATAAAATGTGCCTGTCAACCAGTTCAGTTACACAACTATCAAACTAAAATAAAGAAATAATTAAAATAAATAACCAAAGGGGCTGATGTGGTATAAAAAAGATAAGTGAGGTAAAATAAATGGGGAAATCATAAGTAGCAAGTTAGAGAATCTAAACATGCCTGGTGACTGTGAAAAGCCACAAAGCAACTCATGTCCTCTAGGGACAGTGCCTGTAAAACCTGGCAAAAAAACAAAACACCCTCCATCCTCAACTGTTACAAACCACTTTGAAATCAAACTAAAAGTTTAGTTGCCAAAAACAAAAGAGTACTTCCTATCTATGCAAGACCAGAATAAACAAAATCCCAAGAAATTCTGGGGAGTCATTAATTCCCTACTCCACTCAGGCACTAATAATACTCCGTGCCCAAACATAGATAAAACCCGCTCTGAGCTAGCTATACTCTTCAATACATATTTTATTGACACCATCACCAAACTTACAACCACTTTCCCACCCATCAACCCAGATATTATAGGACTACCATCATCATACAATCCTTCAAACCCCCTAACCAAATTCTCTCTATCACCCACTCCCAAATCCACCATCCACAAACTTCTCCAGAAACTAAAACCTTGTACAAATGCCCCTGGTAATTTACTTTCAGAATACCTAAAACTAGCAGCCCCTTCCATCGCCCACCCTGTCAGCATCCTCCTCAATAGGTCAATTCAAGAATCCTGCATTCCAGACATCTGGAAGAAAGTATTTGTCATCCCTCTGCACAAAGGCAGCAATAACTCAGACATTTCAAACTTCCATCCTATAGCCATTCTCTCCCCCATCTCTAAAATACTTGAGAAATGTATCTACACTCAGCTCCTAAATCACTTAGTAAAGCACCAACTGCTTTCTCCCACTCAACACGGCTTCAGGCCCGGCCATAGCACCAACGCTGCCCTTACTTCCTTTACACATACAGTTAATAAAGCTTGTGATTCTGGCTCCTTAGTCTCGGCTCTCTTTCTCAATCTTTCTAAGGCATTTGACATTATTTCACATTCTGTACTAATTACCAAACTCTCTAACCTAGGATTATCCCCTCCCTCCCTTCATTGATTTACCAACTACCTCAATAACAGGCAGCAATCCACCAACTGGCAGCACTCCTCCGGCCCTTTCATCTCTACAAATACAGGTGTTCCCCAGAGTTCAATACTGGGTCCCCTCCTTTTCAGCATATTTGTCAACAACTTTCATCAAACTCTAACACATAGTTCCGTGATCCAATATGCTGATGACTCAACAATAATCTGCTCCTCAAAATCTCTCGCTGAATTACAGTATCTGATCCAAGAAGGATTCAACTCTACTGAGGACTAGATGTCCAAGAATCACCTCACCCTTAACCCCAATAAAACTAAACTCCTATTATTTACCCTCTCAAAAACTAGCCCTATCAATAAATCTCTATTTACTGTCACTTCCCAAAACAACACTGTCTTAGAAGTTGTCCCTAGTACAAAATTGCTAGGAGTCATTATCAATGACAAATTAACTTTTGACCTTCATATCCACAGTGACATTAAGAAGACACATCAAAAGCTTGGTACCCTATACAGGCACAACTACTTCCTCAGCCTATCTGCTAAAAAGACCCTAGCCTCTTTGTTTCTTCTCCTTACTCTGCTGTATGGTGTCCCCATCTTCACCAACCTACCATCCTCCCTAAAAAGTAAGCTTGACTCCTGCTACAATAAAATACCCAAATTTGCTATAAACTCAAAATACTCTACACACCACTGCTCCTCACTGCATCAACTCAAATGGCTAGAATCTCCCCACCACCTTACTTACCTACAATTAACCACAGCCCACAAGTTAATCTTCCAATTAGAAATCCGCCCTTCCCTGTCATCCATACTGACCACATACCATCCCACTCGCCACCTCAGGCCAGAAAACAAAATGTTGCTGTCTATAGAGAAACCCAAACTCTCAGCTGGCAAAATGCTATATTCCTATGCCATCTCCAAGCTATGGAACGCTCTTCCTCCCTCTCTCAGAATTATCAGCAATCCTGCCTTCTTCAAAAAGTTCTTAAAAGTACATCTCCTCTCTCACTAGATATGCTCCTGTACCCCACCAAAACACCCAAACACCTGATATCCCACTCTAGAACCCTATCACTATCAACCTTTTTTAGTACTCTCCTCAACTCTTGCCTATTACTTTCTTGTTTCTCTCTCCCACCTACGTCATGCTTCTAACTCATTCTTTTTTCTCTTGCTTTGTACCTGTATATCTATACTCCTTTGCTTCTAGCCCCACACTACTATATACCTATACTCTTGCTTATAACGCACATACTTCTGCATCCTTCTTTCCTGCCCACAACTGACTTCTATTTACTTTGCCATATCAATCACATTATTACACTTTACCTCTTCTACTATCACTTTCTTCCACGTGATATTGACCTCCCACATTACATTCATCCTATGTATTACCTTTTCTCTCAAGCAGACTAAGACCTTTGTTTGTAGTTAATGTGCTTATAGTTAATGTGCATTATCTTTGTTACATATATGCTTTTTACACTTGCTTTGCAAGCAAATTTTCCATGTATTAACATTGTTTCATTTGTATTTAATTATTCTCTTGTATGCAATATTGTGGAGCTTTTCTCCCCGGGCCTCCACTGAAAATGGGCTCTTCATAGGCCCAGTGGACTTTCCCAGTCAACAAATAAAATAAATATATAAATAAGGCTAGCATGGAAGCAAGACAACACCAACTGTGTGAATATCTGATGATTATACTGCTAGAAGTCTATTAAATAGTGAATTTTAACAGTGCAATTTACAAATGTAAGCACACAACTACAGAAAAAAAGTCTGCTTTGGCACTGTTAGAATCACAGAGTTCTGAAAACCTTAGACATAAAAAGAATACACATAATTTTCCAGATTACAACTACCAGTTTGTAGCAGCCATTTGATAAGCACTGTACAACAATGTTAATAAAGCAACAAGATTAAAGCACATAGTTTACAAATTCTTGACTAATGACAAGCCATAATTATACACATTTCATTACCCGTCTTCAATTATGTCAGTTATTTGCATAATAAAATATGTTATACAATAATTAAAGTTAAATAATATAAAACAGACAAAATAATAAACAACCACATCAAAGATCTAGCACAAGGATGAGTCAAAATGCAATAATGTTTCAAAGATATTAACTGAAGTTAAATTTAATTAGTTATTAAGCAATTTAGTGATAATCCTAGGATTTCACAGACCATGCCAATATCTGAGTAAAGTCATCTAATTGGCACTCTTCCAGATTCATAAAAACTTCTACTAGTCCAAGACAACAGCAGTTTTCTATAATTTAGCATTAGGGGTACAATAAGCTCTTACTACATATTTGCAATTAACAGCTTAGTTACAGTCTTCACAAATTCACTTTATTTATTATGCAAATTATGTCACTTATTTGCATAATAAAATATGTTATACAATAATTAAAGTTAAATAATATAAAACAGACAAAATAATAAACAACCACATCAAAGATCTAGCACAAGGATGAGTCAAAATGCAATAATGTTTCAAAGATATTAACTGAAGTTAAATTTAATTAGTTATTAAGCAATTTAGTGATAATCCTAGGATTTCACAGACCATGCCAATATCTGAGTAAAGTCATCTAATTGGCACTCTTCCAGATTCGTAAAAACTTCTACTAGTCCAAGACAACAGCAGTTTTCTATAATTTAGCATTAGGGGTACAATAAGCTCTTACTACATATTTGCAATTAACAGCTTAGTTACAGTCTTCACAAATTCGCTACTGTGGCTTTTCCATCCATCACTAGTTTCAATCTATAAATACTCACTATTACTTAATACTAAAATCCTCCAGGAAAAAAAGTCATTTATTACTTGATACACTGAATCACTTTTCAAAAGTTTTAAAATCTAATATTCACAGCAGTTTGTCAAAAATTATTTTAGTGCATTATATTATCTTTTCATAACTATTCCTGTTAGAAACATTTTGTTTTTTGTTCTACCAAGATGGCACACTAATTAATTTCCTTCCTGCTAGTCAAAGCTACTCATTTCATGCAAAATTATTTTCAATGGAAAATATTTAAAATTAGACTATTTAACAAAAATGGAAAAAATGTATAGAACCATATCTGGGTTCCTATCAGCTGACCGAGTTTTCAGAATCTCAAAATTCATATGGTCGAGAGCATATGATCAAGTTTTTGAAAACCAGAAGTTTTGAATGGAGATTGCAGTACAGTGCAGATGAGGAAATTTACTCTCTTCCTCACTGTAGTGCAATCTCAGAGTTGGTATATATAACTTGCAGGGTGGAGTTTTTTGGTGTCTTTTGATGTTCAAGTTTTTGGAAACTCATTCATATGGTCTTAGTATGAATTTTAAGTTTCTGAATACTCGATCATCTGACATAGACCCCTATATCTATATCTATATCTGTCTATCTATATAATATATGTAAAGCTTATCTAGATATCTATCTAGAGAGATAGACATATAGATAGATAGATACAAATATGGCTATGTAAAATTAATGAAACTCATTACACCATAACATAGCATATACCACGCAGACAACAATTTCTAAGATGCAATTACACATTTTTAGTTTTCTGGGAAGTTTCTTATCATCAAATTCACCATATAATTACAGCCTACATAGTACGACTCTGCTCAAGTTCTAGACTGTCCATATGACTCCTGCTGCACAACAAAGCCACCCACCATTCTATATCTATAGAGCAATGTCTTTCACTTTAGAAACAGAGGTATAATCTTCAGATAAGGGGTATTTTGTCCACCTAGTCTGCAGAGAACTTCTGCCTCAGACCTAAAGTGCAGTTGCTTGTTAAACAAAATCCTACCTCGTCCTCCATCATGTTAGTAAGGTCTCCTCCCAGAGCTGCAATACCTCAGCCTTGGCCAACGCATATGTAGTTTCAATACTGGCATTTTATTTATAAATGGGCTGTAAGGGTGGCAACAATTCTTGTGTTAATTTTAAGCTAAAAAGAAAATTACTAATTTGACTGACTGCCTGACAAAGTTCTAAGACACATTCAACTGAGCTTCAAGGCTCCACTGTATTACTGCAAAACATGTTGTTAATTGTTTTAAGAGACTTGCAGTGACATGCTTGATACTCAAAATGAGGCTGATCATAACACAGTTGCTCAAGACAGCAGTTCCCTGTGTTGCTTGCTCTATGCATAACAAACATTCTATGTTCAAAATGTAACCTGTTTACATACACTCTAAACGTGCAACTTCTTGAAGAAAGGATTTTTTTTTGTTAATGTATTAGCTCTTTCTCTAAGATACAGAACCGCAGAGGGAGAATAATTAGTGGAGTGATGTGTGGGTCATTCCCTTCAAAAAATGCTTCTTGTTTTGGTTTTATTTTTTGCTCATTTGCTAATGGCCAACATGGCTGTGAGCATATGTATATCCAGTATTTGTGTTTACGGGCTGTCAAGTTTAATTACTTTTTGCCAGTGAACTGAGTTTCAAGGTATGCAGCAATTGTACTGTAAGAATTTTAATGGCATTTCATAACATGGCTTCATAATTGAATACATATGTATATATATACACAAGCATGTGTTTCTGTCTGTCTGTATGTGCATGTGTGTGTGTGTCTGTCTGTATGTGTATGTGAATATGTATGTGCATGAGGCAGAGAAATGTATCTGTTGACAAAATCTGAGGAGTTGTCCAGAAACACGTTTCAGCCATTTCAGTCAGAGCCCTAGTTACAGAGCAAAATCTAAAGTAGCAACATTGCTACAAATACAAGAAATTTACTCAGTATTGGTAGAGATCTTTCAAGTTGGCATTTGTCATAACCACAAGAAGTACAAGCAGTTCTGGTACAAAATATGCCAATGGACATTTCAGCAGAGAATTTATAAATAAGACAAAGTATTTTTAATGGAATAACAGTAGTAGGAATTAGATCTGCAGCACTGACGTGTTCCGTATCTTAGTCAATTACAGGAAGACATCTAACATAAACTACAGAAGACAACGTTTTTATTCTCTGATGGCACCAGCAAATCCAGACTTGTATGGTTTGCATCAGCAACTGCCTAAATACAGACAGCCATAATATTACAATGTGGCCCAAAGACAGATTTTTTTTTATTATCTGTTAAGGTTTCGCTGAGGTTAAAATGACAAAGCTTTAAATTAAGTAGCAGTGTAACATAAAATATAGCTATGGACTAATTTATTTTTATGCAGTTAGCATAATCATCTACTTCCACAGTTTTCATCTTGCCACAGAGCATCTATTTCTAACAGGAAGACTGCGAGTTATAAGTAACAACTGATTTCACAATGTATATTTTACTAAAATGTAAAGTACCATAGAATACTACACTGCTGCATAGGTAATATAGTCCCTTGTTTCACAGTTAATATTTCACTGTACTGGGTACTGATGGAGAAGCTTCCTCCTTTTGCTGGCCATAGTGTCCCTCATTTAGTAAACTACCCAAGACTTTGGCTTCTTCACTTAGGTCTCCACTCATCCAAAGGATGAGGATAGGAAAATAAGTCTTACGTAGCAAACACTGCCTTTACAGTTAAAAACACCAAATAAGTAATCTCAGTACTACAATAACTTTTGCAACATGTAGTTTTCAGTCTGATTTCAAACTACATTTCTTTCATGTGTAATAAAATATTACCGTCCAAGAACACACAGCTCTTGTAGTAGTTCAACTTTTTTACCACTTACTGGGAGTAAAGCAGAATCATCTGGGAGGAAAAATTCTTAAAAAATAGAAACTAATCTACATGGTAGCTACTGAAACAGCTGCTGAAGTTACTTCAGCAGAAAATTTAAACAGTGACACCAGCTGTTTTTTCCTGTCTGTTACTGCTTGAAAAAGAAAAAAAAAAAAAGGTAGCATAGAAAATTATAAAAGGAAAGCACTGTGAAAATGCACTTCCAAGACTATAATATGGTAAAGATCATATCACTTTGAACTACTTGTTCTTGAGTCACAGTAACAAGCCTTGCAAGTTTCAAGGTGTCAAACTGCAGACATCTAGTTACACTCAAAGAAAATAATGTAACTATGAATTGATATTCCGGAGGTTCTCTGCAAAGGTACTGAATAACTAAAAAAAGAAGTTATGTCTTACCATAACGTTCCATCTGTGTTGTTTATCTTCTTTCATTCATCACTGATGGGTTCGGTTTCGAGCCCTCGGAACCAAGTCGACCTAATACCAAGCTTGCGCCAGCCAAAAAACTCTGAAGCTAAGCTTTTACCCATAGTGCCCTTCTCCTTGTTACCACAGATCAAGTTTGCCGAGTATTAATAAAGCAGACATCATTTCTACGCAAATGCCCTAACTCACCACTTGGACCCAAAGTATCCCCCAGGAGCCTTTGGAGGGGGAAGGAGGGTGGAAAGTGATGAATGAAAGAAGATCAACAACACAGATGGAACATTATGGTAAGACATAACTTCTTTATCTGATGTTGTTAATCTTCTTTCCATTCATCACTGATGGAACAGAATCCCAAGCTAACTTGTGTTCCTTGGTCAGCCCTTATGGAAGAATGTTCCTGAGCACCATTGATCCAAAGGCAGCTCTCCCTATGGAGACCACATCCAATTTGTAATGATTAATAAGGATGTGGGGGTTAGCCCATTTGGCTGCTGCACAAATATCATCCATAGAGGCTCTCGAGTGGAAGGCTACAGAAGTTGCCATAGATCTGGTAGCGTGGGCTTTAACATTCTGTGGTATAAGCTTTTTCGCAAGTGAACAGATGTAGTGTATACAGTCCCTTAGCCATTTAGATAGTCACCTTGAAGATAGAATTTCCCATTCTAGGTCCAGAGAAGGAAATGAAAAGTTGGTCACTTTTACATACTGCTTTGGTTCTGTCTAAATAAAACCTCAGTTGTCTATGTACATCCAAAGAGTGTAGACAGTGAGGTTCCACAGCTCTATAGGTTGTCTGATTGAAGGCCTAATGTGTGAGATCCCTTTAAGAAAGGTTTTGCATAACCAAAGAGAGATGAGAGGAGAATTATCAAACCCATCATGAAAGTTAGAAATAGCCGCTAGATGTACACGTATGGTAGAAGCTGCAGTTCCATCCTCGAAAAATTTTGACAGATATTGTAAGACTGCTGCAACTGGAGCCGAGTACGGGTCTAACCTTCTTTTCTTAGACCAAATAGAGAATCTCTTCCATTTGTCTAGATATAGCCATCTGGTAGATGGTTGGTGTGAGGCCAGGATAATGTCACGTGCAGGTGAGGGAAGGTTATCCTGCCTGGCGACTAACGGAAATGGAGAAACCAAGCTGTCAGCTTGAGACTAGATAGGTTCAGGTGACTCAACCCTTGGGGGTGAGAAATCAGGTCTGGAAAAGGGTCCAGAATCCATGGTCGACATATTAGATGAGGCCGAAGGAAGGGGAACCAAACTTGTCAAGGCCAAAAAGGGGCTATGAGGATCACTTTGCATTTCAACTGAATAGCTTTCTTTATGAATTGGGGAATCAGATGGATGGGGGGATAGGCATATAGCAGTCCCGTGGGCCAATCGTGAATCAGCATGTACCTCGGGGACTCCCCCTGTGGGGGAAATAGGGCAAAATAGTTGCTACATTTGTTGTTTGAAGGGGAGGCGAACAGGTCGCAGCAAGGCTGGCCCTAATGGCTGAAAGTTTTCACCACTACATTGGGATCGAGGGACCACTCCTGAGGCAGGAGAATACATCTGCTCAACTTGTCTGCAATCACGTTTGAATTCCCTGGGATATGCGTTGCTATCAGAAAGCAGTTGGAAGCTATCGCCCAATGCCAAATTCTCATGACCTCTCAACATAGGGGATAACACTTGGTTCCTCCTTGCTTGTTGATATATTAGACTACTGACATGTTGTCTGACTGAATTGCGATTGTTCCAGAAGGAAGAACAGATTGGAATGCTTGCAACGCTAAAAGCACCGCTCTCAGTTCTAGAACATTGATATGCAGGTTGGCCTCCATAGTGGACCATGCTCCTTGGACTGTCTTTACCTGAAAATGCCCCCCCCCCCACCCTATCGGGAAAGCATCCGTGGTCACAATGGCTTCGGGTTGGGGAGGATGGAATGGCGGCTCCAAAGTTCTGTCTCTAACCTCATCCACCAAAGAAGGTCCTATTTGCAACAACTGGTTATCTGAATCTGAAAGCATAGAGGGTGGTGATTTGGAAACCACTGAGATAGCAGAAGCCATTGAAGTATTCGCATAAGTAGTTTCAAAAGATGCTCTATCGGTATGGCAGCTGCCATGGATCCTAAAAGCTGAAGAACCTCCCTTGCTGAGGCTTTGTTTTGACAGAGTACCACCTGCAGCTGGAGCCTCAATCTCTGAAGTCTGTAAACTGGGAGAGACACCAGACAAGAACGGGTGTCAAAGACTGCTCCAATGAACTCTATGGACTCAGTTGGAGCAAGGATGGAATTCTCCCAGTTTATCGTTATTCCCAAATGTCTCACTAGGGAAAGAGTGTACTGCAGAGCTGCTAACAGAAGATGCTTGGTGGGGCGGTAAGGAGCCAATCATCCAAATACGGAAACACCCAGAATCCTTGCAGTCTCAAATGAGCTGTGACACTGCCATGCACTCTGTGAACACTCTGGGGGCCGTAGCATCCGAACAGCAGGGCACGAAATTGGTAGTGATTGGCTCCTATCCGGAAGTGGATTAGACTCCTGGAGCATTTTTCCATTTTGATGTAGTAATACGCGTCCCAGAGATCTATCGAGCACATCCAATCGTCTTCCCTTAGAAAAGGGAGAATGGACTGAATCGTAAACATCCGGAATTTCATTTGGGCAACGGACTTGTTCAAATTGCTGAGATCCAGAACTGGCCCCCAGTCACCTGTCTTTTTTGGCACCTAAAAGAATCTTGAGTAGAATCTGGATCCACACTGGTCTGGTGGGACTATCTGGATGACTCTTTTTTGACACAGCTTGTTTATTTCTGCAGCTGCTTCTTCCCTTTGACTGAGTGGAACGTCGGGAAGTTATGTCGGAAGCTTTGGGTAAGTGATGGGGGAATGGTGTAGCACCCAACAGTCGGAAGTTATTGAATGCCAGGCAGCGCAGTGCAGAGAGAAACGTCCCCTGACTGCTTCCAGAGGAAAGCAATCGGGCCGCTCTTCAGGAGTGCTGGTAAGGCTGCCCAGAGAAAGAATCCCTGGGTTCCTGGTTACAAGGATCCCCTCTGCCTCGGTAGGGGCGTCTTCCAGAATTGTTACCCCCTCTGCCCCTGGGGGTATTATCGCCAGGTGTGGCATGGAAAGGACCCTGAGATTTTTTTGTGCCACATTTTTCTGCTCCTCTGGTTCCTGGAAAAGGAACGATGTGGATTGGAAAAACGTAGACCTATGTCAGACAAGGTCTTACCGTCCTTCTCACACCTGGCCAGGGTGTCTTTAACCTTGGGGCCAAAAAGGGAAGATGCTTTGATTGAAGCGTTCAGGAAAGAAGACTTGAAACGGTCCGCAAAGTCACAGAGGCGCATCCAGGCATGGCGTCTCATAACTATGCCTGAACCTGCCGCTCTAGCCGCCCCTTAGATTGCATGTGAGAGCAACCTCTTGGATGAATTGGAGATCGATTCCAGAGTTGCGAGCTGCGAGACAACTTTGTCTCTTACCCCATCAGACACCTGTCCTGCAAGCCTTTCAGAGAGTTCGGAAACCAAGTCTCTTTGGAGCCTCGTAAAATGTGCCAAGTAATTCAGAGACCGTAAGGCAAAAGTCGCTGAAGCAAAAGCTCGCTTCTCTAATCTGTCTACAGCCTGGGACTCTCTGTTGGGTGGATGAACAGTATGACTCTCTTCAGCGAGATCCTTTTTCGTGGCTGCCACCACCACCATAGCATCAACTGGTAAACCTCTTGACCAATGTGGGTTTTCCTCGGGGGGGGGGGATAGTATCTTGTCAGGTCTCCGAAGGATTGACTCAACAGAATCAGGGTTCTTCTGGCAGTGCTGCACCACGAGTTGTACCAGCTCGCCCGCAGGCGGGGGTCACTCAAGAGGAAGACCGCTGGGCACAGAAAGCCTGCAGAAACACAGACTCCTCGGAAGAAGGGCTAGTGGGCTTCCAATCACCCCTCTGTTTCAACATTTCAAGGATGTCCCCAAAAGAGACATCATCAGGGGGTGATCATGGGGACCCTTCACCATCATCGAAATCCATATCCTCTGTCAGAGACTCTTCGGGGGAGTCTTCATGCTTCCTCTTGCATTTCTTCCATGGCGACTCCTCAGCGGGGGCCTCTGATGAGGACTCGGAAGAGGGGGTGTCCTGTAACGGGGTCTCCTGCGACATTCCTGCCCGGTGTCCCAGGGCGGTGGCTTGTGACAGCTGTAGCTCAGGGGAAAAAGAGGTCTGGGGTTCCGATGTCGGTGGAATGCTTCCAGAAGCAAGTGCCCTCTCCATAGCTCAGAAAGTAGGTCTGCCCAAAGAGGGAGGGAGCCCAGAACTGAGAAGGACAACCTCGGAACCAAGGTCACACACACGCTCGGCCGAACCTGCTCCTGAGGGTGGAGCCTCAAACAGGATCAGTGCAGACAGAGCTCCTGGCACCATGGACGGAACCGTAGATACACTCGAAACCGTACTCCGAGCCGAAGAGCCCGCAGCCCAATCATGGAGTTGAGGAAGGCTCAGTTCAGAAGGGATAGAAGTCAACAGCTGATCCACAAGACGTACCACTTCAAACTCGGAAAGGCTCCTGCTGGATCTAGTGGATACTCCCGACAAAGAGTTAGGTCATTCTAGGAATGGACTATATACTTGACCTAGAAAAGGATCTGTTGATGGAGATACAGTTGTGTACACTTACCATAAATGTAGATGTTCGAGTGTATTCACTGTTGCAGTCATTACATTTGGGTAATCTGCTGGCAGGTTGCCCTCAGTTGGCCTGAATAACAAAGTCTTGGGTCCTACGTCGGTTGCTGTCTCCTCTTCCATGACATCAGGTCATCAGGGGTATAAAACATGCAGCCGACACCATTTTATTCAGTTTTTCTTGCCCCAGACGTCAGGTGCCCCCCAAATGGGAGCAAAAATATATATAAAAATATATAAACAGCAATATATATATATATATATATATATATATATATATAAATGCACTTTTAGCAACATAAACTTTACCTTCCTCTAAAAGCAAATACACCACAAAGGGTTTAGAATATAATGAAGGAAAGAGAAGTACTAGAAAAGGGGGATGGCGGGTGGGTAACCCGGACTGCAACAGTGAATACACTTGAACATCTACATTTATGGTAAGTGTACACAACTGTACTATGTTCTTCGTGTTTCACTGTTGCAGTCATTACATTTGGGTAGAATCCCAAAGCTATGGATGGGAGGATGGAACTAAATAGCATTCAGAGCAGCTATAAGGCCCTACAGAACTGCAGTGTCAAAGCCTGCCCTGGATTTAGAGAAGAGAGGCAGATGATAATGCTTTGTGAAGATATGAACAGAGCTCCAAGTAGCAGCTTCTAGAATGTCTTTGGTTAGAACTCCTCTGAGAAAGGCTGCTGAGGTAAATGTAGCCCTGGTGGAATGTGACCTGATTCCCTTGGGCACAGGTTTACCATGATGCAAGTAGCAGAAAGAAATGCAGTGGCTTATCCACTTAGAAATTGTCTGTTTTGATATAGCCTTCCCCTCTGATCCTGAAGCAAATGCCACCAGTAGTTGCTCAGATTTTCTTACAGATTTGGTCCTGTTTAAGTAGAATTTTAGTTGTCTGTGTACGTCCAATGAATGCAGAATCTGCTCCCCCTTGTTCTGCGGATTTGAGTAAAATGTTGGCAGGTGAATAGTTTGGTTACGAGCCACACTGGATACCACCTTAGGCATAAAGGAAGGATTGGTTCTAAGGGACACCCTGTCCGGGTAAAATGTAATAAAAGGCTCCACAGCCATGAGAGCCTGTAGTTCTGAAACCCTTCTTGCTGAAGTGATTGCCAAAAGAAAAGCTATTTTCCAAGACAAAAACTTTATATCCGCAGTAGCTGCTGGTTCAAAAGGAGGCAGGGTGAGTTTTTCCAGCACAAAATTGAGGTCCCATGCAGGAGTTGGTGATCTTCTGGGAGGCCTTAAATTTTTGGCCTCTCTAAGATACTGTTTTAGCAGAGGATGAGAAAAGATCGGAAGCTCGTGTTGTAATGAGCTGAGATGGCAGAGGCATGAATTTTTATTGAAGAAAAAGATAGGCCCTTGTCAAGCATCTCAGTCAAGTATTGTAAAATCTGAGGGATATTTGGTTTTGCTGTGTCCGTTCCTTGTGCTTGGTTCCAAGCACAGAATCTCTTCCATTTATCAGCATAAGATTTTCTAGTACTAGGCTGTCTGGCTTCCAAATTGACATCCATCACAGATTTACTGAGAGGTGTTATTTGAATAGTTACATGATCAGTCATGCTGCAAGGTTCAGAGTTTGGAGCTGAGTGTGCAGAATCTGATTGTTCTGCGGAGACAGTAGATGAGGTATTTGAGGCAAGTACCAAGGAGGAAGCTGAGACATATTCCTTAGGATTGGGTACCAGTGCTGGCGAGGCCAGTCCTGAGCAATTAGGATCATTTTTGTTTTTTCCTGTCTGACCTTTAGTAAGACCTTGGAGAGAACAGGCAGAGGGGGAAAGGCATAGACTGATAGGATTTTCCAACTGAAGGATAGGGCATCCACTTCCCATGCTTGTCTGTGATAAGTCCTTGTGCAGAATTTGTCCAGTTGATAGTTTTGGGGCGAGACAAATAGATCTATGTCTTGGCTCCCCCATTTCTGTGTTACCATGCTGAAGATTTGTGGATCCAGTTTCCACTCGTGCGGGTTCATAAGATTTATGCTTAGGTCGTCTGCCAGAGTATTTTGTTTTCCTGGCAGGAATTGAACTTGAAGATGTACTTGGTAAGTCAAGGCTGTGTTCCACAATTACATGGCTGGTCCGCAAAGGGGGTAGGAATGTGTACCCCCTTGCTTGTTTATGTACCACATAACCATGGTGTTGTCCGTCTTTATCAGTAGTTGTCCTGGATGAAGTAAGTCCTTGAAGGCTGTCAGGGCATTCTGAACAGCTAGCATCTCTTTCTGATTGATATGCAGATGCATTGGTTTTGGGCTCCATATGCCCTGAATGCATCTCCCCACCAGGTGGGCCCCCCAAACATAGTCTGACGCATCTGTAGTTAGGGTTTGGAGTGGCAGGGGGTAGAGTGAATGACAGTCCCTTGTTTTGGTGACATGTCTCTGCCCACCAAAGAAACTCCTGTTGTAGGCAGGGAATGAAAGGAATTATTGTTTCCAGACTGTGACAATGTTGACTCCATAAACTTTTTAGGTACCACTGACGTTTCCTCATATTCAGTCTTGCATATGGAATTAGTAGAATGCAGGATGCCATGAACCCCAAAGCCTGCAGAATTTGTCTTGCATATAACTGGGTTTTTGTTGCCATCTGTTTGAAATATATAGTCAGTTGCCTTTGTTTGTCTGGCGTAAAATAAGCCATCTGGGCAGTTGTATTCAAGCTTGCACGTGGTGGTGGTGCTGCGGTAGCATTGTCACCTCACAGTAAGACGCTGTCCGGTTCGATTCTCAGCTAGAGCGTCTTCTGCGTGGAGACATGCGTGAATGGGCGTACCTTCGTTGAAGGTTGTGCGTCAGGCTTGGCAAGCCGGTACATAAAAATCAACTGCCAATCATTAGCGGACCGGAGTTCCGCTGTGGCGACCCCTAATTGAGAAAAGTCGAAAGACACAAACAAACAAACAAACCCAGGAATGTAATTTTTTGAGAGGGTACCAGTTGTGATTTCTTTTCATTTATTGTGTACCCTAGGCATGTTAGAAGCCTTTTTACAAACGCCAGATGTTGAAGAAGAATGTCCTTGTTCTCTGCTTGAATGAGACAGTCGTCCAGGTAAGGATAAATTTGTACGCTTCTTTGTCTGCAAAATGCAATTACTGGTGCCAGGCACTTTGTAAAGACCCTGGGAGCAGTAGATAAGCCAAAGGGAAGTGCAGAGAATTGGTAATTCATAAAACCTGCCTTGAAGCAGAGGTATCTTCTGCACGATTCCCTTATTGGGATATGCAGGTATGCCTCTTTTAAGTCTAGAGTCACTAACCAAGTGTTCCTGTCCAACGTAGGCAGTAGCTGTTGCAAAGTCAGCATTTTGAATTTTGGAATGTCCAGGAACGTGTTCAAATCAATAAGTCCAGTACTGGACGCCAGGCATTGTCTTTTCTGGGTACCAGGAACAGTCTTGAATAAAAACCTTGTCCTTTTTCCTGTTCTGGTACTGGTTAAATAGCCCCCATATCCATGAGGGACGTAACTTGTTTCTGAGCCTCTGCCCATTGATTTTGTGGCAGATCTGGCCAACCGTTTGGAATTGGCAAAGTATGGAAATTAAATCTGTACCCCTGGGATACTATGTTTAATACCCACTTGTCCTGTGTAATTAACTGCCAATTTTGAGCATGAAGTGCTGATTTTCCCCCAAGGGGGCTGCCAAAAGATAAGTGCTTGGTGATGGAAGAGGGAAGTCATTGAGACTGCTTACTGCAGGGTTGTGCTTTGTTTCCTCCAGATTTGGAAGTGGAGGCACCCCACTGCTTTGACCTGTAAGAATCCTGTGATTGGTATCTAGAGCCTTTTGTGCGCCTGGATTTGCCTTGAGAGGCTCTGTTGGACACAGGAAAGGACCACTTTTTAGTAGGCCAGTGCCTAATGATCTGGGTGGCTGCACTTGTAAGAAATATTTTACAGTTTGCATAGATTTAGCTTTGTCTTCCATTTTCTTTAAAACCTCTTCTGCCTTATTACCAAACAGAGTATCATACTGTAAATGGGCATCCAACAATTTAGCTTTAACATGATCAGGCAGAGTTTGCTCCTTGAGCCAGGCATGCCTTCTAATCACAGATCCAGTAAATGCGGCCCTGCAAGAGGCCTCCAAGGAATCAAAACCACATTGCAAAGTATGCTTTCCAACCTGTTCTGCTGCATGCAATAATTCCTGTAATTCTTTATTTTCCACACAATCAGAAATCAACATCATTTTCTGTTTCAGTAAGCCCATAACATGCTGTTGATATTTAAGCATATGAAACTGGCAGTTTAAGGCCCTAATTGCCAAGGTTGCAGACGTATAAACCTTCTTTCCCCATCTATCCAGCGCCCTGGAATCTCTATCAGAGGGGGTAGGATTTTTGGCTGTAGAGGCCTTTACACCTTTCGGACCCTGTGAGATAGTTTCAGGATCAGCAGCAGGATTTTTGAATAGAAATTTGTGGGAGTCAGGAACCCTGTAATATGTGTCTGGCTTACTAGGAGCCGGAGGTAGGGAATCAGGAGCCATGCTTGATTCTGAAAACACATCATCAACAGTGTCCAATACAGGAGGTATAGCCAAAGGCCTATGCTGAGGAAGAAGAAGGAAATCCCTAAGCCTCTTTTTTGATTCAGAGAAATCCCGACTCTCCCAATATAAATGTTCCCTTAAAGTATGCAAGGTTTCTCCAAAAGAATAATCCTCAGGAGGAGATACAGATGGGATAGATTCCTTTGCATCTGAATCCTCATAGGGTGGTACAGAAAATTCCTGATCAGAAGAGGAATCAGAAGAAATGGAAACCTGATCTGAAGATTCATAATCAGTGTCTTGCCCAGGTCTCTTAGCGGGGGTGGGGGGGTGGGAACCCCTGATCAAGGTAATTAAGTCCTCAGCCATTTTGATCATCTGTTTTTTAGGCATAGGGGCCTGAGCACGTGGCTCATGCGTCAGTTTTTTAGACCTAGAAGATGTTTTTGAAGCTGGCGTCGGTTTTATATAAAAATGTTGAGGCCTGAAAACACCCTCAGAAGCTGGTGCCTGCTCAGCGGCTCCGGACCCATCCAAGGGAGAGACATCCATGGGTTCAATACTCTAAGAATCTCGCTGCATGCCGGACTCCACATGGGTCTCAGTAGAGGCCTGCGACTCAAAAGTAGCGGGTATCAGGGGCTGCGAAAGCACCTCACTGAGTACCGGCGACTGGCTTAGGAGAAGCTTTGTCGTCGGTTTTGGACCTCGACGGTCTGTCTCTGTCTTTTTCTTTGTGTTTTTTGTGAACTCCGGTAGTCGGATTGCTAACCGACGACATTTCAGGGTAATTAAATCTGGATCCAAAATATTTTGAAGCAAAAATATACCGACGCTTAATAGTGCGTTGGTTAAATCTAGCACAAAACGACAGCAAGGCACATTATGATCTGGGCCTAAGCAAGGAATACAGTACAAATGAAAATCCTTATGAGGTATTTGCTTCCCACAAGTAATGCAATTATTAACTTTTACTAACATCGGTACGGAGCAAGAAAAAGTTTCCCCAACGGGGTACTTAGCTTTAGTTGAAGACTTCGGTTCTGAAACTTGAATGCAAAAATTTCAGGAGTCGGCTGACCGGCACTTGCGAACTGCTTCTGTTTCAGGCACCACACAGCAAGAAAGACTGAATAAAATGGTGTCGGCTGCATGTTTTATACCCCTGACGACCTGACATCATGGAAGAGGAGACAGCAACCGATGCAGGACCCAAGACTTTGTTACTCAGGCCGACTGAGGGCAACCTGCTAGCAGATTACCCAAATGTAATGACTGCAACAGTGAAACACGAAGAACATTGGGTCGTGGTGTGGAATCTATTAGCACCGATGTCTCAAGTTTGGAGACAAGAAGAAGTGGCATCAAAATTGTCGTTATTGGAACCATGAAAGGACTAGGTGCCGGAAGAGCACTTGGAGCCGACACAGAAGGTTCAGTAGTAAACGGAATCGCAGAGGTAGGCATTGAAGGTGTGCACTGTGCCAAAGTAGCACTCGGTGCTGAAACTGTAGTAACCTTTGGAAAATCAGTAGTCAGTGCCGTAGACAGTCTCGGAGCTGAAGGAGGTGCCAATAAAGGAATAGTTGTAGTCAGAGCGGAAGAGGTCAGTGCCGCTGAGGCGGACTTATGCTCCAAAGACAATTTTAGTACTTTAGACTTTACAGACTTGCTCTGGTGACCCGAGGGTGAAGAGGGGACAGAGTGGGACCTTTTCTTTTCATTAGTAGGAGGGGATGAGCCCTCCATTGCAAAAAGGGCCTCTGAAAAGGGTGACTTAAGGAGGCCCCTCAGAATCAGTTTGTTTTTGAGCTCATTCAAGGTGCGCTGACTAAAACTTTGGCAAATCACACAAGAGGGTTGCACCGAAAGATGGAATACCCCCAGACAATAAACACAGTCATCATGGGAATCACTGTTAGGCAGTTTTCCCTTATAAGAAGCACAATGCTTAAACCCCAACGTGCCTTTTTTATCAGACATCATGAGCAAATATACATATACACACAAGTCAGATAGGAAACTAAGGCAAAGAGTTCTTCTATATTTATATCTAAATAGATATTAAAGATAGAGTGAAAAAAAGAAGAAGAAGAAATACCACAAGGATAGGGAGAAAGGCCATATCACCAATGGTACTGAAAATTACCAAAAAGGTAAAAACAGATGGGTAAAAGGGTCTATATATAGCTTCAAAGTTAAAGAAATATCCAAAATACCAACAAGGAAAAAAGGTAGACACAACATCCATAAAAAATTGCAAAAGTTTACACTTAACTGAGAGCTTGGCTTGGATGCAGTGTTACGGCTACGCAGCAAACGAGATCTGAGGCAACAGGGAAAAGGGCACTATGGGTAAAAGCTTAGCTCGAGAGTTTTTTGGCTAGCGCGAGCTTGATATTAGGCTGACTCGTTTCCGAAGGCTCGGAACCGAACCCATCAGTGATGAATGGAAAGATTAACAACATTAGATTGCATGTTAGGTAAAGTACTTCATGGAGAAGATGGTGGATATGTATGGATGCCTAACAAAGTCAGTGGAAGAAACCACAAAATTGGTTCATTTCAAGTCTAGCTGAAGCATGGCATATGAAAATAGTAAAATGTGAATGAAGAAATTAATAAAAATGAATCCTAGGATAATGCAACAGTGTAATCCAAGGAACTCTGGCCAGCCTTCCAGTCTTTATTCACAAAATGCACTGCCTTCTAAACTGAATAGTTAGAATACAAAGCTCATACAAGTCATTACAGCAAAAATATCTAGTACATGCCACTCATACTACTACACATGCAGCACAACTACTGTGCAACATTGATATAAGCCTGGCAATAAGAGCCATAAGACTGCTGCACATGACTCCCTGGTTCTGTTAAAGTGCGGAAGAAGAGTGAGGAGCATTCTTCTGATCTGCGTCCATCATTGCTCAGTGAGTGGCATTAACTGAGCCGCCCAGCACCTCTTGTTGATGTTGATGAGTGCCATGCAACAGCCATCACTACTGTAATATGGTCACAGCAAAAAGGACATTGCATGCAGTGTCCTTAACACATGGTCTAGTAACCAAATGTATACTTGGATTACCTAGGTTTTTGAGTTCTCAGACACTGGAACTTTTCATTGAAGCACATTAACAGGAGATGAGAAGTTAAAAAGAAGTAGGAGCTCCAGTGGTGTAGGTACAGCTTGGACCTACTGGAGAAATGTAGTGTAAAATGTCCAAAAGGGGACATGCAAACCCTAAGTACTGATGTTCAAGACCTTTAAGGAAACAACTGTGACACAGCACAGAAAGATGTACTGAGCTGTTCCACCAATTGTAAAAAGCCTCACAAAGCAATACCTGTACAACTAACTGCACTTCAACAAAGAGTACCACGAACAGACAAAGGGTATCTTATAAAACCTAAGCGTACTTCTGTTGTTTGCACAGATATCAGAGAAACACAGTGACATCAGTAACTCTTGTGTTATATAATACTTTAACACTGATATTCATAAGCAAAACATTTGCCTAATGGCAACGTCCACACGAGACTTGAGACAGATGTGAGCCGAGGTGATTGTTACTTCTTTTAATGAATCTGTGTTATATGGATCTCATTCAGACTGGACCTAGCAGCACTGCAGAATGGAAGAGGGGGCCAGAGGGCCAAACAGCAGCATATGTCAGAGCCACAGTCAATGCTCTGCAACCTTCCGACCATCATCTGACCTATTTGTATTGCAGACCCATGTGAACAGAGTACTAAGAACAAGCAACAATCTGATGCAAAACGGAAACTGCATTTCAACTTGACTCCTAAAATAAGCCAATTAAATGTTTATTATACTAGACTTACTCTAGTTTGACCTCATTTCCACTATCTGAGCTCTGTGCATTTTATCTTACACAGTTGTGAGAGTTGTGCTGTATGCACAGACAACACAAGCCTCCTACCTTAGCGATGTCATGCTTTGCCTGGCAGGTTCATTACAAAACAATTTGATTTTGCACCTTTCTGTCAGTTTCTTTTATCACATCTGTTTAAAACAAACCCCAAAAATGTTTGATGTCATACCTCATATGCACAATGACTCCTTTCCACTGCAGTAAATAAGCTTGACAAAGAGGCTGGCTGTAACGTATCAGTTTCCATTTAATTTATTTCCCTCATAAAATGCCTGGAGATGACAAAACGCAAAATAATGTAGATTTTCCGATAATTTGCACAGGGATTGCACCTAGCAACTTGGGATGTTACCTCTGGGTACTCTTTTTGTCTGTCTTCCCCCCCTCTTCACAACAGAGAGCGGCACTGGTTCCCATAGAGAACTGATTCCTTTTAACAAGTTCTTTCACTCGGTCATCAGAACTATATATACAAGATAAAACTTTTACACTGCTCTGTCGCTTACTGAACAAATGAGAAGACAGTGCCTCCAGGCCTTCCTTCTGAAGTTGTAGGCTTCCTCCTGACATTTGCCCTTAAATTGTGCCTGGGACTTGTGCTTACTGCATGCAATGCGGTCTTGCCCCTGTTTAATAGAAAGCATTCATGGCACATGACTTATTCTAAAAAGTGTTGCTTGGATGCCTGCTCCATTCCAGTTTGTGTACTGTTTGTTTTATAAATGCATTTTCACTAACTGTACCTGTTCAGTTTACCATTGCCGGGCTTACCTGCAAAGAGCTTTCAAAGAGTCCTGGTCCAGGAAACTGTGATCCTTCTTCACAGAGGATATGTCAATGGGAAACCTTAAGTCTGAAAATAAATAAATAAATTAATACAATAAAATAAAATAAAATAACTCCACTTATTTTATGCCCAAGGCTTCCACATGTATTCCTCAGCTATACAGTATGAAGTAAGGAATCACATTTTGGCTTCTTCAACATCCAATTACATTACTAACAAAGAAACAAGATTTTCATTTACTACTGTTTCATGTAGGCACAGATCAAATTTAAGAAGTAAGACATGACAGCATGTATGCTATGTAGGATAATGGTTCATGTCTTGTGAAAGCCTAAGGTGTTTCCAAAAGCTTCATTCAATCTAAATTGTTTATTAATAAATCATAATGACACCCTCCCACATTACGCCTTCTTTTTCTTCTAGTAAATAAAGCTGCTAATGTCATGCATTATATTTACATGCCTATAAAACCTGATATGCTACAATGATAAAACAAAGAAATAAAAAAAAAGTATCACGTAAAACTGTAAAAGTATAAAGAAATTACAAAGATACTCCGTAATTAAAGGGTTCTAGAAAGTACATTCTAAAGCTAAGCTGTATTATGCATTCACAAAGCTGCCATGGTAATAAATTTCGGAGTTTGGGAACATGATGGGAGAAAATATGAGCTCAGAAGACCTATGCTTTCACATGAGGGGATCACCAGCAGTCCCAAGGCAGCTGAGCAATGTAAATAAACAAGTGGTAGTGAAGGCAGAAAAAACAGGCGTGATAATACTCCAAACGTTTATTGATATATAAGAAATACACTAAATGTTTTTGTCCCATGTAAAATTTATATCGGGACTTCATCAGAGTGTATTTTAAAATGAACAACTACTTATATATCTTAAGAAACCAATTATATCGTCCTGATTAACAATCATTAATGAGTAATACATTTCAGCGATTTGTTCATTAAACAGATCTGTTACCATAAGTAAACACAAATAATCACATAAAATAGGTAACTGTATACAATACATTAAAAAGTTAAAACTTCAAAATAAAAACAAGAAACAACCAAAAAGCAATAAACCTTCACTAATTAAATATACTATTGATACATTAATATACAATAGAATTGTTTAAAAAATTATAAAAAATCCCTGAAATAGCAAAAAAAAAAAAAAAAATATATATATATATATATATATATATATATATATATGTTCTACCATCTTTAGAAAACATTATCCAATGACTATTTGCAGTGTAGTAGTTACCACCCCAGCTGTTTACTTATGGTTACAGATCTGTTTAATGAATAAATCAATGAAATGCATTAAGCATTAATGACTATGTTAATTAGGCAATGTGACTAGTCTCTTAAGGTATATAAGTAATTGTTGTTCATTTTAAAATGCACTATGATGAAGTCTCGATATAAATTTTACATGGGACGAAAGCGCTTAGTGTATTTCTTACATATCAATAAACATTTGGAGTATTATCATGCCTGTTTTTTTTCTGCCTTCACTACCACTTGGTTATTTAGTCTGTTTGTAGCCAAGGCAATCTGCAAGGCACCAGAAACTCCCTTAAGTAAGTGACACCTAGACATGTAGTGGCTTTAACATGATCACTAGAACTCAAGTGTTAATGTGCTTGGCAGTCACCCAGTACACGGAAGGAAGAATACTCACAATACGATATATTACTTCATCTGTCAATCCTCAGAAGCTTCAAATGGGTGAAACAAGAATACTCGCAATATATTACTTCATCTGTCAATCCCCCGAAGCTTCAACTGGGTGAAACAAGAAGAATACTTGCAATATGATATATTACTTCATCTGTCAATCCCCAGAAGCTTCAGCTGGGTGAAACAAGACAAGCAAAGCTTCAACTTGAATAATCACAGAATAACGCATTTTTTGTGACAGACAAGACACTCGCTATCTCCCTTGTGGGATGTTCTAGTAACCACACCCCCTTACTCCATGTTGATGTGGGTCACTCGATGACAGTGTGTGGAAGCTGATACACATGTTTACTGTGGGGAGGTTACTGTAATGAGAAGGAGAACCTGCCTGCATTTGTGTATTCAAATCATGCCGAGCAAGAAAGATAAACTTTAAACTGTTTTACTTAATGTCTCTCAAGCTTATCTTGACAGCTGGAAAAAAGAAGTATCTTCCTCCAGACAAGGCTTGCAATTTACTTATTTTATTTATTTTTTGTTACGCAACACAGCCTCTAACCTTCAGCCCCTTTATCAATTATGTCTTTCAAAGATACAGGGAAAGGGATGTTTTATTTAATGTGATACAGCTGTTTGGGATGAAGTTTCCTGAAGTGGAAGTGGACACTGCAATGGTACCACATATATGTCATATGCTGCACCAACAAGTGTTACTGCAGTGGGGTTGTTCCACCCTCCCTGCTACTGAAACTAATCAGCAGTACCACATTTACCTCATTTGTTGCACTGGGCAGTTTGCCAGATTGGTGACTCCTCAATCTAAAGTTGAGAACACACACACACAAAAAATAAAGGTCTTCTAAGAAATGAGGACCAACAAAAAGTCTTCTGTACTTCATTAAGTATTGTAAGACGCTTGCTGCTACTGCAATAAGCAACTTGCCATGATTACTGGCCCATACTGCACTTCACTGCAAGCATAAATGCTATATCCATCCTCTCAGCTCCATAAATGAATGTCGCTACTGTAGTCCTGTACCCCCTCAACACCTGCTGATCATGCCCCCTATCATCTCTGTAGCCCAGGATAGCTTCTTCCTTCACCCCATCCTAGTTACAGCTTTACTAAGCAGTGCGCACACTGCTGCAAAACCACGCTCCAGCCTTCATTAGATGATGCCTGGTTATAGCAAAAACCTACATCTGTCCACCATGTCTAAAGAGCTTGCTACCTCAACCTCGCCCAAACCCTCTTACAGGCAAGGGTAATCTTGGGTAGTTGACAGTACACTTGGATTCCCTGCAAATGTGCCTGCAAGTGAGGCTTTGGAATTTATGCAGTCACCAAGGTCTTTATCATAAGCAGGTGATCATTCATAGAGTACAGATGCTGAAACATGCAAGGTATGTTTGTCTACGCAAAACCAAAGGATACAAAAAGAGCCATTTTCACTTTCCATCAGACTGTAAATGAAGGAAAAGACCATTCCATGTTAAGTATCAACACCTTATTGAGGATTCAGACAATAAGTATTTTCTGCCACTTTGGATTTTAATTCTTAGAGAATGGGCAAATCATTCATTGTCACCCTACTGGAGAAAGATTGTTCTTCAACACGATGTTAATCTTCAGACATCACACAGTAAAAATGTCCACCACTTCACAGTAGCATATTAAGCTGCTGTGAAGCTTGGATAGAAAAAATGCAAATGGCTATCATTTTTTAAAAACTTGTTACATGCAGCTTTGCTGTTTAGCAAGCATAAAATTAAAATAAAAAAATAGAAAAAAATGGAAACTTTGTAGTACCATTTACAACAGTTTGCCATTTCAGTTTTCACTCATTAAGTACGACATAATGAAAACAAGAAAAGAGGTAAATCAGTTCCGTGCTTGTGTGTGAGTCTAAGTGTCAGTATGTGTGTGTTTGTTTGTGTGTGTGTGTGCACGTATATGTGTGTCTGTCTGCCTGTGTTTTTTTTTTTTTTATTTTTCATATCAGCTCAAGTTAAAAGACGATAAATGTGGTTAAATACAAGAATAAGAATGATTACTGTTGCTTAGCTTTCTCAGCTGGAAAGTCATGTCGACTACTAATTGCTAACTGGCTGTTAATTACATCAGTCTGCTTCACAGATGATATAATCACATTTTCTCCACTACCCAACAACCTGGAAGAAAAATGTATAGCATACATTTAAGACTTTTACAGATCCTACAATAAGAAGCAAAAAAGAAAAACTCAAGCAAATTAAGACTAAACGAACAGAGCTCAGGTAAACCAATGCTGAGACCTGAAATGCTGAAAAAAAGTAAAAACAAAGAATGAAAATACAGGAGCAGCGCAAATAGTGAACATTGCTCTTCTCCTTTAAAGTTGCGTTTGCAGGGATTAAGCCCCCTTGCGCTAATGTAAGGGGGAAAGCCCTTCACACCCCTCAAACTTATATATATCAAATCAGACAGCATCACATCTCAGAGAAAAGGGAATATTCTGAGACATGGGAAACTTGGACTTAGTATATGTACGACTTGACATCATTGCATAAGTCTCAACAATTAAAAAAGTTAAATATTTATACACACACACACACACACAAACATATATATATATGGGTCTACTTCTATTTACTGAAAGCCAAAATACCGACTACCACAATGCCGAGATGAAAATCACGAAAAAAGGAATCACGAATCAGGTAAGTATGCACAGGCCAAGTGAATACTTGCCTAAAACAACAGTAATTAACAACGCACCACCTAAAGCCCACCTAGGTGGGGGGCTACACCCCCCTAACTATATATACCAACTCCAGGATTGCACTATAGTGGAAAAATGGCATAATCCCTGTGAAGGTAGATGAAGGCTGCCAGCCTAGCCAGATAGAATTTTGTAGATAATTCTGTCATTTTTAAATATTAATATAAGCCACAGGTATGTTCTCTTAAATGGGAAAAAAAATGGTGTTAAATGTTGAACTGCAAAAATGTAACAACAGTGCACTTTGCTGTAACAAAGCTGATAAGTTAATTATTTGATGTCAAAACCCGGAGCCAAGATGTCTAGATAAAGGCATTCTGCCTATTGTTTTGAAGCCAGAGTTAAAGGCTATAATCTGCATGTATAATTTCTTTTATTGTTCTGGCTTCCTGACCAGCTGCAGGATCAAGGGCTATTAACCCAGAGAGTCTGTTAGCATGGGAACCAGAAAGAAATGATGTAATCTGAAATGAATCAGTGGTACTGTGTTATCAATTTAAGGACAGGAAAGAATGAGAACATGACAGCATTTGTCTTGAGAACATCAAACTCACCACTATGACTGTGTCTACATGAAAGTAGGATTTTAGAACTGTGTTTTCTTTTAGATATAGTTAGGAAATAGGAAGATTAGACTAGTTGTTTTTCTATGATGTCAGAACTTTTCTACTGTATTATTTTAAGTATTTCTCTGTGTTCTCTGAACTCTTGAATAGCACTGTGTAGTAAGAAGTATTGTCTTGTGTTTTTTTTTTATTATTAAATATTTTTAAACCTTTCGACTGTGGTTGTTTTGTGTAGAGATAATTTAAGCTCTAAGAGTACATTGAGTGTATATAGTAAGACTGTAACAAGTCACTCCAAAGATGTCTTGACTGTTTGGTCGCACTTACCATTTGGATAATAATACTGCACAGTATAACTGGACAACCTTTTATAAGGGCCTTTGAGTAGCTGATTAATATTAGCTGGATGGTGGCAGTGATTTCTACCATATAGTCTGGGTAAAAGGGGCACAGCTGGAGATCCTGTGCCGGCCTTCCCCAGGAGTGTCTGTGTGGTTGTATAAACTATTATCTCAAAGTGTGTGTGTGTCAGCTACTTGGGCACGGACACAAAGCACTGGTTGGAAAGAGAGGGTGCTGGAGGTTGTAGCTTGCCAACTAGGCTGAGATCTGGACCCTATAGCTGTGCCAGTGGGGAGTCTTATTGGGGATCTGGAGAGAAAGTGAAAAACCAACCCCAGACTGACTGTGATCTCTGTGTGCTCTTAAGGGAAATTGCACTTTACTGTGTGTGTATTTATTATCCTTTCCCTATATAGACACCTCTCACTGGTGTTAGTGGTAAGGATTGAGGCTCCTTGATTGCTGGGCCAGTGCACTGCATCACATATTAATTGTTTGTCAGTGGTGGGATATCCACACCACATATTAATCAGTTGGCAAACACTAATTGGCTTGTAGTGGTGTGGGTAGAGTGAATTCCTGTAGCGTGTGTACAGTGATCACTGAAGGTGTTTTGTACTCTAAATCAGCCATGCAGTGAATACTCAAGAGTTCAGATCACAATTGTTTTATTTCTTTTGTTAGCTTAGTTAGTCAGGGAGAGCAGGCTGCATGTCAGCAGAGGAGTACGGAAAGCTGACAAGGTGGCAGCTGGCTGAAATGTGCCAGGCTAGGGGACAGGTGCATGGAAACCTGACTAAGGCAGACCTGACTGCAACCTTGGTCACAGCTGCATCAGAAAACAGCAACTAGGAGGATGATCAGACTGGCAGTACAGATGTACCCCCTCAGAGAATGGACAGTTCAACCTTTCTGCAGAGGACTTAAAAATCCATCTGGAGCTAAAGAGACTTGAGTTGGAGGTCAGGCATTTGGAAATACAAGCAGCTGAGAGACTGAGGCATCTAGAGAGTGAGGAGAATGAGAAACTGCTACGCCTGGAAGCTGAGGAAAAGGAAAGGCTGAGGCAGCATGAGGAGGAGATGCTGACTCTTCGCCAGAGTCATTGAGGTAATGGGGAAGGGAGTAACTGGACCCCAGAAGCAGAAAAGGTCAGTAAAGTTCTTCCACGTTTTAAAGCGGGGGATAATTTTGATAGTTTCATTCATATGCTTGAGAGGGTATGTAAACAACATGATGTTGACCAAAGGCTCTGGGTACGGTTCCTGACCCCATTACTCCATGTTAAAGCTGTAACTGTGTTGTCTAAAATGTCTGATGTTGACTGATTTAATTATACTACGGTTAAGAACTGTTTGTTAGAATTGTTTAAGCTATCACCTGAAACGTATAGGAAAAAGTTTTGTGAGCATAGACGCAAGGCAGATGAAAGTTTGTGTGAATATATTGCTGAACTGAGTACTTATTTTCATAGGTGGGTGAGTGGACGTCAGGTCACCACTTTTGAAGGGCTGGCAGACCTTTTAGTAAAGGAACAAGCCCTTAGCACTTTTTCTGAGGACATGAGGATCTGGTTAGCTGATAGACAATGTGCTACGTTAGATGAGCTAGGGAAGAAGGGAGACCTATACCTAGCAAGCAGGGCATCCCTGCACAGGAAAGGGACCCCCAGTACTGCTCATGGGTCTAAAGGAACCCATGTTGGACAGCACAGACTGCCCCAACATAATCTGTCGATAGCAAGGGAAGCCACTAGTCCAGGTATACGTCCAGGACCTAGGATTACATGTTTGAACTAGGGGTGATTCAGGAGTCCAACAGTCCCTGGGTCTCCCCAGTGGTGCTGGTGCCAAAGAAGGATGGCAGCACCAGGTTCTGTGTGGACTACAGGAAATTAAATAGTCACACAGAGTCAGATGCCTACCCTATGTCTAGGACAGATGATGTCCTAGAGCAGCTGGGTGGGGCTAAGTATCTTACAACCATTGATCTTACCAAGGGTTACTGGCAGGTACCCTTGACTCACAGTGCTAAAGAGAAGTCAGCCTTTGTGACTCCTTTTGGCTTGTATGAGTTCACAAATATGACGTTTGGGATAAAAAATGCCCCAACGACTTTCCAGAGGCTGGTAGATCATATCCTAGCAGGAGCAGGAGGGCTTGCCCTTGCTTACCTAGATGATACTGCCATCTACAGCCATTCCTGGCAAGAGCTCTTTCAGCATGTCAGGGTGGTGCTGGGCAGACTACAGAGGGCAGGGTTGACCATTAAGCCCAGCAAATGTCAGGTGGGTATGGTAGAGGTCTCCTACCTGGGACATAGATTGGGGAGTGGTACGATCAGGCCAGAACCTGCCAAAGTGGAAGCCATGCAGGCATGCCCTGCACCTGTTACCAAAAAGCAGGTGAGGGCATTCTTAGGGACAGCAGGGTACTACAGAAAGTTAGTCGCCAGTTATAGTATCACAGCTGCTCCCCTCATAGACCTGACAAGGAAGAACAGGCCAAATAAGGTAATATGGACCCCCAGCATGTGAGCAGGCATTCCAGGAGCTTAAGGAAGCTTTGGGAGGAACCCCTGTTTTAGCCAGACCAGATTACAGCAAATAAGTTGTTGTGCAGGTGGATGCTTCAAACCATGGGGTGGGGGCTGTACTTAGCCAGATTTCTTCAGAGGGAGAAGAGCACCCAGTGGTTTATCTCAGCTGTAGGCTCCAACCCAGGGAGGAATACTATGCAGCTGTAGAAAAGGAATGTCTAGCCATATTGTGGGCATTGCAGAAACTTGAGCCTTACTGTATGGAAGAAAATTCACTGTAGTGATAGATCCCAACATCCCTAACATGGTTACACAGAGCCAGAGATCCCAACCTCCCTAACATGGTTACACAGAGCCAGCCAGCAAAATGCCAAGTTGCTAAGATGGAGCTTAGGGTTGCAAGCATATTATATATCAGTGCAGCACCGCAGTGGGATTAGCAATGCCAACGCAGATGGGCTCTCAAGACAGGGAATGGGGTAAGGTATACTCAGACAGACCTAACCCTCTCAAGCAACATTTCTCAAGGGTCACTTGAAAACTAGCTTGAGTTCCCCAGCGGGGTGAGATGTGTGAAGATAGGTGAAGGCTGCCAGCCTAGCCAGGTAGAATTTTGTAGATAATTCTGTCATGTGTAAATATTAATATAAGCCACAGGTTTGCTCTCTTAAATGGGAAAAAATTGTGTTAAATGTGGAACTGCAAAAATGTAACAACAATGCACTCTGCTGCAGATGTCAAACCGCAGAGCTGAGATGTCTAGATAAAGGAATTCTGCCTATTGTTTTGTGGCCAGAGTTAATTGCTAGAATTTGCATGTTTAATTTATTTTATTGTTCTGGCTTCCTGACCAGCTGCAAGCTCAAGGGCTATTCTGTTAGCATGGGAACCAGAAAGAAATGATGTAATCTAAAATGAATTAGTGGTTCAGTGTTATCAATTTAAGGACAGAAGGAATGAGAGCATTTGTCTTGAGAACATCCAACTCACCACTCTGCCTGTGTCTATAATGCAAGTAGGATTTTAAAAATGTGCTTTCTCTTAGACATAGCTAGGAAATAGGAAGATAAGACTAGTTTGTTTTTCTGTGATCTCAGAACTTTTCTACTGTATTATTTTAAGTATTTCTTTGTGATCTCTGAACTCTTGACTAGCACTGTGTAGTAAGAAGTATTGTCTTGTAATTTTTTTATTTATTATTAAATATTTTTACACCTTTCAATGGTGGCTGTTTTGTGTAGAGATAACTTAAGCTCTAAGAGTACACTGCATGTATATAGCGATACTGTACCAAGTCACTCCAAATAAGTCTTGACTGTTTGGTTGCACTTACCATTTGGATAATAATATTGCACAGTATAACTGGACACCCTTTCATAAGGGCCTTTGAGTAGCTGATATATATTAGCTGGGTGGTGGCAGTGATTTCTATTGTACAGTCTGGGTAAAAGGGGCACAGCTAGAGAACCTGTGCCAGCCTTCTCCAGGAGTGTCTGTGTGGTTGTATAAACTCTTATCTCAAAGTGTGTGTGTGTGTGTGTGTGTGTGTGTGTGTGTGTGTGTGTGTGTGTGTGTGTGTGAGCTACTTGGGCAGGGACACAAAGCATTGGTTGGACAGAGAGGGTGCTGGAGGTTTTAGCTTGCCCACTAAGCTGAGATCTGGACCTTATAGCTGTGCCAGTGGGGAGTCTTATTGGGGTTTGGGAGAGAAAGGGAGAAACCAGCCCCAGACTGACTGTGATCTATGTGTGCTCTTAAGGGAAATTGTACTTTACTGTGTGTGTATTTATTATCCTTTCCCTATATGGACACCTCTCACTGGTGTTAGTGGTGAGGACTGAGGCTCCTTGATTGCTGGGCCAGTGCATGGGCAACACAATCCCCCCATTGGAAACTATTCACTTGCCCTGTGGACATTTACCTGATTCGTGATTCCATGTTTCATGACTTTCGTCTTGGTATTGTGGTCATCAGTATTTTGGCTTTTCAGTAAATAGAAGTAGACCTATATATATATATATATATATATATATATATATATATATATATATATATATATATTCACTTTAGAAGCTCAAAATACTGAAATATCAAAATTCAGTATTTTGAGCCCATAAAGTGGAATCCTGAGAACACCGAAAGCTCAGAAGCATGAAATTCAAAACCTCGAATACCGGCGGTTTTAAATTTCACGCTTCTGAGGTTTTGCTGTGGTTATGGATTCAGGTAAGCGTGTGTGTGTGTTAAGGGTTTTGGGTAGGGGCTGTGATGTGTGTCAGTGTGTTTTGTTGCTGTGATGTGTATGTGCGAGGAGAATGTAGCTTGTGTGGTGGTGTTTTGTGTGTGTTTGTGTGTAGTGCGACCTCGGAGTGAGAATATTTAAGTAGAGGGGGTGTGGGGGGTGCAGCCCCTCTGCTTTTATGTAGTAGAGAGCTTGTGTTTGTGTGTGGGGAGGATGGTGTGTGTGTGTGTGTGTGTGTGTGTGTGTGTGTGTGTGTGTGTGTGTGTCTGTGTGCGTGCAGAAGCGCAAAATTCAAAATCTCCACTGTGCGAGATTTTGAATTTCTCGGTTCTGAGTTTTCATGGTTTAAAAAATTCGACTTTATAGCTTCGAAATACTGAATTTTGATATTTCAGTATTTCGAGGATATAAAGTGAATCCATATATATATATATATATATATATATATATATATATATATATATATATATATATATATGTATATATATATAAATATATAGTGACAAAAGAAAGGACTGCCAGCAGAGCTAGTTCGAATTTTGTAAATAATTATGTCATTTATGAATATCAAATGAATTTGTATAAGATGATTGTGTTACAAATGTATTTGAACTGTATATCATGTGTATATCAAACTGCTCTGTACAGATGTTTGTGTTGAAAAGGTATTTGTAAAGTGCTGTGTTTAAAATGTATCTACAGTGTGCCCTACTGGAAGAGAACAGAAATATACATGCACTATTGTAACTGTTTAAATGTATGTATTTTGACAGTGAAAACTGGAATACAGAGGGTTAACCTCAGTCCAGTAAACTTTAGAAAATATTTGAAATTAAATCACTTAATAGGGTATGTCATAAAGTCTACATCATAACGAGGCTATCTCTCAAGTTTTCAGTGCAGCAAGAGACACAAGGACTGTACTAGGAAGCTTTCTGTATTGTCTTTGGATTGAACTAATTGCTACTTTAGAAGCATGAAGGAATGTAATTGTTTTATGACTTCCAGCATCTGCCAAATATCAAAGCAAAAGGCCTTGTACAAGTATTTGTTCAGGTAGATGCTAAATACTACCAGCTGCCAGCAATGGGGATTTTGGCCAGTGAACTAGAAGTCAGATGACCATAAATGATGTCATCCTGCAAGCTAGCCCAGCAGTAATATTTTAGATATTATTTTGAGAAATCTCTTAGTGAGACAGAGCATTCTGCATTATGTCTTCGACCTGACAACAAGAAACATTCATCACATCATCTGCCTTGCTCTAATAGTAAGTTACTAGGGAAGAGTATAATTCTCTTAGATTCAGTCAGGAATACAGTAAAGCTGAGTTAAGATATTATTTTTCTTTATGTGTTTGAGACTGTCCTGCAAGATTGTTTTAAATATTTCCTGTGTTTTTGAACTCTGATGTCACTATGAATATATATTTAGTATTGTCTTGTTCTTTTATTATTTATTATTAAATATATTTAAACCTTTCATTGTGGCTGATTTGTGTAGATCCTCCTAATTGCCTTGCTCTTGTTCAAACTACCATTTGTGTTAATATTAACATTACACAGTAACATTGGACACCCTTTGTTAAGGGCCTTAAGGTAGCTGACAGGAGTGACTGATGGCAATGAAAACTACCTTATAGTCTGGGCAAAAGGGGGGCGTAGCTAGTAAACCTGTGCCAGTCTTTCCCAGGTGTGTGTGTGTGTGTGTGTGTGTGTGTGTGTGTGTGTGTGTGTGTGTGTGTGTGTGTGTGTGTGTGTGTAAATTAAACCTCAAAGAGTGTGTGCATCAGCTGCTTGGGGAGGGACACAAAGCACTGGTTGGACAGAGACGGTGCTGGAGTCTTGGCTTGGTCACTCAGCTGAGATCTCAACTCTATAGTTGTGCCAGTGAGGAGTCTTATTGGGGATCTGGAGGACGAGTGAGAAACCAGCCCTGGACAGACTGTGGTCTCTGAGTGCTCTTAAGGGAAACTGCACTTGATGCAGAGAGCTGCATCTGGAAATACTGTGTGTTTACTTATTATCCTCTCAGTGAACACCCCCCTCTGCTTCCAGTGGTGAGGATTGAGGCTCCTTGACTACTGGTTGGCAGTGGTGGGGAGTCTCACACACACACACACACACACATACATATATATATATATATATATATATATATATATATATATATATATATATATGGTCTATATCACACTGTCGAACTCTTAAAAGTTTGAATATCATACGGTCGACACCATATGATCAAACTTTTAAAAGTTCAAATGTTTCAACGGAGATCTCTGTAAAGTGTGGGATGGGAAGATTTTCCTTTTCTGCACTGTAGTGCAATCTCAGATTGGTATATTTAAAGAATGGGGGGGTGGGGGGTGCAGGTGTGCCCCCTGCTTAAACCGTTCAGGTAGGTTTTTTCTTTGGTTTATTTATTTTTTTATTACATTTTTGAACTTTTAAAAGTTTGATCATATGGTGTCAGCCATATGACATTCGAACTTTTAAAAGTTAGATTATGTAATATATATATATATATATATATATATATATATATATATATATATATATATATACACTAATTAAACACTAAAACCACAAAGCCTCTCAACCACCTTACACTGACATAATGTTTAGATGAAAAGTGAAAAAAAAAATACATACAGCAACTCTTTTTGCAGAGAGCCCAGCCCCCTGCACATACCACATCCCTAGGACCTTAAATATACCAAATCCAGGATCAAGCTACAGTGGAGAAAAGGGGAAACTAATCTAATCCTGATGTTAGCTGATGTCAAACAAAACAGATTCTAATGAATGATGACATGAGAAACAACCAAACAAGCTGACAATTCCTGTTTCAACAAAAGCTTCAGGACCTAGATAGACAAACAGACAGAAAGATAGACAGGTAAATAGACAGCTACATAGACAGATAGGGGTTCCACGTGTTTTATTGTACATTCTGTACATTGAACTTTTAGTTAGGAAGATTGTTTTGTCGAACTGCCAGTTCATTGCAGGATGCCGGCATTTGGATCGCTACACATGAGGAGTGAAATTTTACTCTTTCTCCAGCATTTTGCAATCTTGGAGTTGGTATATAAAATTTGCAGGAATGTATGAGGCACAGTCCTCCACATTGGGGGTGGGGTGCAGGGTGCCTTGCCCCCCTCTGCATAAAATGTTGTTTCCTTTTTTTTTGTTGTTTTTGTTTTGATTGAGTTTTGACCTTTTGTGGTTGATGTAGTGTAGGCCAATTTAGTGAGCTGGAGATGTAGTGACATACAATCATATATAGATATATTTAAATATAGATGTACGTGTGTATGTTTGTGTGTAAATAAAAAAGTGTTTTACCTTTTATAAAGCTGTTCTAAGGTTTTGAACAATGATAGAGGCACAGATATGGTTATTAAACATTTTAGACAGCACTAACAGAAAAGACTGTAATGACATAAAATAACAACATTTACTTGACAATATTGACGACACTGATTAAAAATAAAGTATTAGTTATTTTTAATTAAGCGGATATTCGGAAAAAGGGCATTTCACAAACCTACTGCAAGTAGTCTACAGACTGAGAAGTATTTCAAAAGCCATGTATAATGTGTTTAACAGATAAGGAACTGAAAAAACAATTTGCTAACTATAATTTGGAAACAGACTGGCCTTCTGCAACTTTGCCAGAGTTGCTTAAGTTTGATTACCCCTGCACATTACCTCTTCTGCATTCCTAAAGATTGCCATATGAGTTAAGTTTTTATTTTTATTCCCTGGAAGTGTTTGACTGTGGCAATATGCTGCACAGAAAATTCCCATGATGCAATGTTTCCAGCTATTGTTTCTTCTGTGAAACTCCCAGAGCATCACAAAGTTGAAGCACTGTGTTGAAAATCTGCCAGTGCATACTTCTGAACCTCCTTCCTTATACATAAAAGAAACAACAAAAAGCTAAGGGAAATGAATAAAACCAAGAACACATCTGTAATAACATTAACAGAAGTGCAAATGCTATTACAATATGCTGTTCTGCATTAATATAAATATAACTGCTGCTAGACTAACAAAAAAGCATGGTCTACTTTATTCTATTTATTCCTTAATTTATTACATATTTAAATAAGCAGCTGGTTCACTAAGATAAGAGGCCATTTTTTCATGCACAAATAATGAGTGCAAGAAGTTAAAAGTGTTCCTTCACTTCTGGAATATACATTGTGTTACTTTGTAACTGAAGTGTTGCAATGTATTTTCTACCCCATCTTAACCAAATTATGTAACATGTTTCTTAATAAAAGCTTTGTAAACTGTTTAAGAATATATCTACATAATTCTACAGTATCCTTCACTGACATCATTTAAAAGATAGAATGGAGTGTGTCTATAAATTTTAATGGACAGGAACCCGTATGCGCATTGTGGTGACCTAAAACTGTGGTACATTAAATAAGGTGTAAGGAAGCACCCACATGCACTACCTGTGTTGACTTTATAGATGATAACGTTCACTGAACTGTTCAGTGATGTCAGTTAGGAAGACTTCAATTTTATGAAGGCTTTAACTTTAACTACTGCCCCATAAAACAAGCAAAACAGGAAGAAAATGCAGGATGATACTGAAGACACCACATGCCACGGTGCATAAGGTAATCAGAAAACTGCGACGGAGCACTTTAAGTGAATTGTCATAAAGAATACACTACAGAAATGTGGGCTGACACATCCACTTTAAACAAACGTTAACCACTTACCATAACAATAGATCCATGCAGTTTGTTTTTCATCCGGTTTAACCTTTGGGTTGTCGGATTCAACCTCGGCACCTTGTTCTAAAGCTGTGGATCTAAGGCTCTGACTCCTCCCCTACCCATAATTCTTCTCCTCTCTACTAAGCTAGCCCAGAACAAGTTTGCAAACTTAAACCTATATAATGATCTACTTCTATAACTGAAGGAACCTTTAAGTATTCCATCTGATGAACATGTTAATACTACAATAAGGAATAAAGGAAATTATTTAACAGACAGGGTCTAGGTGATAACTGCTTGGTCACCAAAAGCTGTCAGTGATAATAATGGAAGAAGGTAGAGGCAGGGATGATGAACCAGATGAAAAACAGGCAACACGGATATATTGTGTTATCTGTTTTCATCCAATTTAAATTTTGGAACAGATTCCCAAGCTGCTTATTACCTGGGTAGTATCAAGGAAGGACATTCCTGAAAAAGGTGGAACCATATTAAGAACGTGCTCTACTTTGTACATCCAACTTGTAATGAGGCACAAAAGTATAGACAGTTGGCCATGTGGCTGTTGTACAAATGTCATCAGTTGGGGGCCTATTCATAAAGGCAGTAAAGGTGGTTACAGCTCTTGTGGAGTGAGCTTTGGATTTTTACTGTATACAAATGATATACATTCTGATAACCATCTCAGAAGAGTCACTTTAGAGATCCCTTTACCCAGTTTCGCTCTTGAGAAAACCACAAACCATTAACAAGATTTCCTGAAGTCCTTTGTTCTATCGAGATAGAATCTTGACTTGACAATGAACATCTAACATGTGTAAAACATATTCTTCTTTATTTGAAAATTTAAGAAAGAACACTGGAAGATCAACAGATTAAATCAGATTAGCCTTGGATGTCACCTTGGGAAGAAAAGATGAGTTAGGTTTTCAACAATACCCTGTCTTTGTGGAAAACCAAATAAGGGGGTTTACAGGAAAGAGGCTGTAGTTCTTAGATCCTTGTGGCTGAAGTAACTGCAACTAGAAAAAATGTCTTTCATGACAGAAACTTCAAATGCACTGAAGCTATTGGCTGAAAAGGGGGTTTAGTCAAGGCTTGAACTAAGACAGTAATATCTCAAGGAGGCACAGAGTCCCTAATAAGTGGCCTTAGATGAAAGGTTCCCTTAAAGAATGTTTCAGTAACCTTTAAAGAGGCTATAGCAGTATAATTTTGTCCAATGTGAAAGATAGCAGCCAATTGCACTTTGATGGTTGAAAAACTAGACTCACTACAGAAGAGGTCTGAAAAAATTCCAAAATAAACAGAATGATTGCTGACAAGGGATCCAAGCTCTTTGTTAAGGCCCAAATGGAAAACCTTTTCCACTTACTGTGCTATAACTTACTGGTGGATTGCTTCTGAGAGGGTGAAATAATATGAATGACTGATGCAGGCAGCCTTACATCTCTGGCTATGGTCAAAATTGGAGAAACCAAACAGTCAATTTCATGGACTTCTGGTCTGGAGGAGGTAGTCCAGATGCGTGACTCAAAAGATTTGGATACTGATCCAACATCCATAGACGATGTACGAGATGATGCCACACGAACGGGAATCAGACTTGCTGGGGTCAAAAGGGAGCAATGAGTATCAATTTGGTCTTGCATCTTCTTGCTTTCTGAATAAACTTGATTATTTAGGGGGCGGAAAAAAGGTATACAGGAGACCTGGGGCCCAATTGTGGAGTACAGCATCCCTCGGTGATTGTCCCCGTGGAGGAATAAGGGCAAAATAACTGCTGCATCTGTTATTTAAGTACAAAATAAAGAAGTTGCAGAAAGGATGACCCCAGTGGCTGAAAATTTCTGTTGCCACAGACTGGTTGAGGGACAACTCGTGAAGCATCTGCTAATACACTGGATGTCCATGGTATATGTAATACTAACAGAAATTGATGCAAATACATTGGCCACTACCACACTCTCATGGTTTCCAAGAAAGGTTAAGATAGGGTTCCCCTATTTGTTTATGTACCAGACCACGCCCATGTTGTTTGTACAAAAATCACATCCTTGGGGAGGAAGTCCAGAAAAGCCTGGAGTGCTAGGAGGACTGCTACCATCTCCAAGGCATTGCTGTGAAGACTGGTATCTTGATGTGACCAGGAACCTTGGACTGCGCTCTGTCCCAGTAAACAACTAAAAATAAATAAATAAATAAATAATATCCTACCTCAGGTTTATACCATACTCGTTAGTATATGTATCACTTTCATATCTGAAACAGCCATTAAGCCATACTGTATACAGATTAACCTAGATTTATGACATATCTACTTTAATGTATTAGACTGTGGAAGTGACTGTAGACATGGTTCAGCTGTATAGTATTTTGCTTAAGCAAGTTACTTGATACTCTAATATATAAAAAGCTGACTAATGAATTAATAATCACTGTCATGTGGCAAACAGTGCTGGACTAGGAGAAACAGTAGTTGAAAAACTGGGTCACAAATGTGCAATTAAATGCAGCCCAGACTGATGAATACTGCATCTGCTCATTTTTGTGACAATACAGGTAGGGAGATTTTTTTGTGCAAATGATACAAACATATAAAAAAGTTGATGTTAAAGATGTGATAGAAAGTATAAGAAACTTTATAAAGACTATTTTCCATTTGTACACTGCATTTGGCTGACAGGACTAAGGGGACAAGGTTCCTTGGTTTTTGGTTACATTTTAAGGAACACATAGTACTAACATCTCCAAATTTTAATCTAAAAATAAATTATAAAAAATAAGTGCAATAAACTCATATAACTACTACAAGGATGTGATGCATTCATCTGCGTTCCATAACTAAAGAGGTTTACCTGGGAAGCATACATATTGAAAATGACTACAGTACTGTCAGGATAAATAATGGCAATTATGAACAAAGGGGGAAGGATATGTCCAGATGACATATTCCCAACAGCTAAAAGAAAGGAAGTAATATGAGATAGCAGAGGGGAAAACTGTGATGATAAGATACCCAACACAATAACAGAAAGGAGAAAAATGCAAGCTGTCATCCTTCTGTACAGAGAGTTGGGGAAAATCCATCTAAAGTACTCAAGTGGTTTTAGAAACACAGTCTTGTCAAAGATATAGATAGAATGGAGGGGAAATCAGAGGTGGATAAAACTGGTACAGGGACTGGGACAACATCCACATAATGAGACATTAAAGGAAACAAAGAAGTACATATAACAAAAGAAGATGTGACAGGAAGAAAATTACAGAATCTTTTAACAGCCTTACTAGAATCAACAAAAAAGAGCTTCTTTCCAAAGAAAGGTTATGTGCAATGAACAGAAGAAAACATTTGAAAGAAAAATGTGAGTCACTCGATGGCAGTGTGTGGAAGCCTTTCTTCAGCAACAATGTGGAGGATATGCAAAACATGTCTATCATAACAAGGATGTTGGGTAAAAACAGTTAGGAACTTCAACAAGTGAGGGAAAGACATGGGACAACTACTGTAGGCTGTTTAAGAAATAAACTGTGGTTAAAGTATATTAGACATCTTTCCACACATCTTCATTAAACACTGTGTTTTATAAAAGTCACTGCAGATATAAAAGATTTGTTTACTGTCATACCATAAGACATTGGCATGGAAAGATTTAAAAATGTACTTTTGAATACAAAGTTTATTTCTCAAACTGAAACTGACTTGGCTTGTAAATGTATGGACATTATTCTAGCAATTATTTTTTTGTATTTGAAAATGGAATACTTAATACAATTACTGGGGGGTAATGATGGGTGCTGTAGCTGCCCTATTTTGTGAGAAAAAGAAGTTATATCTTACCGTAACATTCCATCTGTGTTGTTGATCTTCTTTCATTCATCACTGATGGGTTCGGTTCCAAGCCCTCGGAACCGAGTCGGCCTAATACCAAGCTCGCGCCAGCCAAAAACTCTCGAGCTAAGTTTCTACCCACAATCCCCTTCTCCCTGTTACCTCAGATTCAGTTTTCCCATGGTATATAAGTAAAGCATAGACTATTTCAGCGCAAATGCCCTAAGACACCACTTAGACCCAAAGTATCCTCCAGGATCCTTTGGCTGGGGAAAGAGGGTGAGAAGTGCTAAATGAAAGAAGATCAACAACACAGATGGAACATTATGGTAAGACATAACTTCTTTATCTGATGTTGTTAATCTTCTTTCCATTCACAACTGATGGGACAGAATCCCCATTTACCTTGAGTGCCTTGGGCAGCCGTTATGGAAGAAGTTCCTGAGTACCATTGAGCCAAAGGTAGCTCTCCCTCTGGAGACCACATTCAATTTGTAATGACTGATAAAAGTGTGGGGTTTAGCCCAAGTGGCTGCTGCGCAAATTATCATCCACAGAAGCCCTGGAATGGAAGACTACAGATGTTGCCCTAGATCTAGTAGAATGGGCTTTAATATTCTGTACATAGATTCTTTTGCAAATGAATAAGTTAAACGTATGCAGTCTCTTAGCCATTTTGATAAAGTGACCTTGGAAACAGAATTTCTCATTCTAGGCCCAGAAAAGGAAATGAAAAGTTGGTCAGTCTTACGTACTGCTTTGGTCCTGTCTAAATAAAATCTCAATTGCATGTGTACATCCAAGGAATGTAGGCAGTATTCTCCTTCATTATAAAAATTTGGGAAAAATACTTCTAGGTCAATAGACTGATTGATGGAAAAGTCAGAAACAACTTTGGGGAGAAAAGATGGGTTCGTCCAGAGTGATACTCTGTCCTTGTGGAAGATTAGATGGAGTCTTTTGATGCACAATGCCTGAAGCTCTGAAATTCGTCTGGTTGACATGATGGCTACCAAGAAAAGAGATTTCCATGATAAGAATTTGAGGTCACATTTAGCTGCGGGTTCAAGGGGAGGTTGAGTCAAAGAATGGAGAACTAATGTGAGGTTCCACGGCTCTATAGGCTGTCTGATTGGAGGTCTAATGTGAGAAACTCCTTTGAGAAAAGTTTTACATAAATGCAGAGTACCATCCAGCCCATTATGATAATTTGAAATCACCGCCAGATGTACTCATATGGCAGAGGCTGCGGCTCCATCTCTGAAAAACTTACACATATATTGTAAAACCACTGTGGCTGGAGCCGAATATGGATCTAGCATCTTTTCCTTTGACCAAATAGAGTACCTTTTCCATTTGTCCCAATATAGTCTTCTGGTGGATGGTTTATGAGAGGCCAGAATAATGTCATAAACAGGTGAGGTGAGATCATCCTGCCTGGCAACTAACAGAAGTGGAGAAACCAAGCTGTCAGCTTGAGACTGGACAGATTTGGGTGACTCAACCCTTGGGGGTGAGAAATTAGGTCTGGAAGAGGGTCCAGAATCCAGGGTGGATATAACAGATAAGGCTGAAAGAAGGGAAACCAAACTTGTCAAGGCCAAAAAGGGGCTATGAGGATCACTTTGCATATGAACCGAATAGCTTTCTTTATGAATTGTGGAATCACAGGAATGAGGGGATAGGCATAACGTAGTCCCGTGGGAAAATCATGAATCAGAGCGTCCCTCGGGGACTCCCCCTTTGGAGGGAATAGAGCACAATAGCTGCTCCATTTGTTGTTTGATGGGGAGGCGAAGAGGTCACAGCAAGGATGGCCCCAACAGTTGAAAATTTCTGCCGCTACTTCAGGATTGAGAGACCACTCGTGGGACAAGAGAATACATCTGTTCAACTTGTCTGCAATCACGTTGGAGATCCCCAGGATATGTGTTATAATCAGAAAGCGGTTGGAAGCTATCGCCCACTGCTAAATTCTCATGGCCTCTCGACACAGGGGGTAGGACTTGGTTCCTCCTTGCTTGTTGATATACCAGACTACTAACACATTGTCTGACTGAATTGCAATCGTTCTAGTAGGAAGAACCAGTTGGAATGCTTACAAGGCTAACAGCACCGCTTTCAGTTCTAGAATGTTGAATATGCAGGTTGGCCTCCTACGTGGACCATGCGCCTTGGACTGTCTTTCCCTGGAAATGCCCCCACCCTATCAGGGAAGCATCCGTGGTCACAATGGCCTTGAGCTGAGGGGACTGGAATGGATGGCTCAAAAGTTCTGTGTCTGGCCTCATCTACCAAAGAAGGTCCTGCTTGTAAGAGTTGGCTATCTGAATCTGAAAACATAGAGGGTGATGGTTCAGAACTACTGAGACAGAAGAAGCCACTGGATAATTCACATGTGCAGTTTCACAAGAGGCACTATTGGTATGGAAGCTGCCATGGACCCTAGGACCTGAAGAACTTCTCTCGCTGAGACTTTGTTTTGACAGAGTATCACCTGGAGCTGAAGCCTCACTCCTTGTAGCCTGTGAGCTGGGAGTGACACCAGACAGGATCGGGTGTCGAAGACTGCTCCGATGAATTCTATCTGCTGGACCGGAGTAAGATTGGATTTCTCCCAGTCTGCAATTATCCCCAAAATTTCTTCCAGAGATAGGGCGTATTGCAGGAATCCTTGCAGCCTCAAGTGAGCTATAACCACTGCCATGCACTTTGTGAACACTCTGGGGGCTGTAGAGAGACCGAATGGCAGGGCATGAAGCTGGTAATCATTGGCTCCTAGCCGGAAGTGAAGTAGACTCCTGGATCATTTGTCCATTTTGATGTGGTAATATGCATCCCGGAGATCTATCGAGCACATCCAACTGCCTTCCCTTAGAAAAGGGAGAATGGATTGAACTGTGACCATCCACAATTTGATTTGGGCAACAGACTTGTTCAAACTGCTGAGATCCAGAATGGGTGTCCAGTTCCCTGTCTTTTTTGGCACCAAAAAGAATCTTGAGTAAAATCCGGATCCACATTGGTCTGGTGGGACTAACTGGATGACTCTTTTTTGATATAGCTTTTTTATTTCTGAAGCTGCTTCTTCCCTTTGACTGGGTGGAACGTTGGGAAGCTTCGTTAGAAGTTTTGGATAAGTAATGAGGGGAATGCTGTAACCTCTGGTAATGATGTTCGGCACCCAATGATTGGTGGTAATACAGTGCCAGGCAGCTTGGTGAAGAGAAAAGACCTCTGACTGCTTCCAGAGGAAAGCAATCGGGCCGCTCTTCAGGAGCGCTGGTAAGGCTGCCCAGAGAAGGAGTCTCTGGGGCATTGGTTACTATAGGGGCGTCTTCCAGAATTGTTACCCCCTCTGCCACTGGGGGCATCATCACCATGCATGGCACGGGAAGGACCCTGAGATTTTTTGTGCCACATCTTCCCACTCCTCTGGTTCCTGGAAAAGAAACATTGAGGGTTGGAAAAATGTAAACCTATGGCAGACAGGTCTTACCATCCTGCTCACACCTCGCCAGAGTGTCCTTTACCTTGGAGCCAAAAAGGGAAGATGGTTTGATGGGAGCATTCAGAAAGGAAGACTTGAAGGGATACGTGAGGTCACAAATGCGCATCCAGGCATGACATCTCATAACTATGCCTGAACCCGCAGCTCTAGCCGCCCCTTTGGCTGCGTGTGAGAGCAAACTCATGGACGAGTTGGAGATTGATTCCAGGGTTGCGAGCTGTGAGGCAACTTTATCCCTTACCTTGTCAGACACCTGTCCTGCGAGTGTTCCAGAGAGTTTGGAGATCAAGTCTCTTTGGAGCCTCATAAAATGTGCCAAGTAGTTCAGGGACCGTATGGCAAATGTCGCTGATGCAAAGACTCACTTCCTCAATCTGTCCACAGCCCGGGACTCTCTGTTGGCCAGCTGGACAGTAAGACTTTCTTCAGCTAAATCCTTTTTTGTGGACACCACCATAGCATCGACTGGTAAACCTCTGGACCAATGTGGGTTTTCCTTGGGTGGAGAAAATATCTTGTCGGGTCTCTGAAGGATCGCCTCAACAGAATCAGGGTTCTTCCAGGTGCGCTGCACCACGAGCTTTGCCATCTCGTCTGCAGGCGGGGTCACCCAAGAGGTAGATGACTGGGCATGGAAAGCCTGCAGAAATATGGACTCCTCAGAAGAAGGGTTAGTGGACTTCAAGTCACCCCTCTGTTTCAGCATTTCAAGGATGTCTCTGAAAGAGACATCATCAGGGGGTGACAGTGGGGACCCTTCACCATCATCGAAATTCATGTCCTTTGTTAGAGACTCCTCAGGTGAGTCTATGTACTTCCTCTTGCACAATCACTTCCATTGGGGCTCCTCAGTGGGGGCTTCTGAGGGGACATGGAAGAGTGGGTACCCTGTAACGAGGGTTCCTGCGGCTTCCCTGCCTGATGTCCTGTGGAGGTGGCCTGTGGCAGCTGTAGCTCAGGGGAAGAAGTCTGGGGATACGACGTTGGCGGAATGCTTCCAGAAGCAAGTGCCCTCTCCATAGCATGGAAAGCAGGTCTGCCTGAAGAGGGATGGGAGCCCGAACAGAGAAGGACAACCTTGGAACCGGGGTCACACCCCGCTCCATCGAACCCGCTCCTGAGGATGGAGCCTCAACCTGTATCGGTGCAGACAAAGCTCCTGGCACCAAGGATGGAAGCAAAGAAACACTCGGAGCCGTGCCACGAACTGAAGAGTCTGCAGCCCAATCACAGGGTTGAGGCAGGACTGGTTCAGCAGGAACTGAGGACCAAAGGGACAGTCCCAGATCCTCAGTGAGGTAAACTACAGGTGCCGAGATAGGGGGTTCTGAAAGGGACGTCGGAGCAGAAGGCTTTGGAACCAGAATGGTCAAAGGAGGAGAATAGGACTGAGTCTGTGGAGAAGTCAACCCAAGTCCTGCAGGAGGATTGGTCCTGGAAGGAGTGGGTATCCCCCTGGCTGCCAACAGCTGATCCACAAGACACACCACATCAATTTCTGAAAGGCTCCTGGTGGATCTAGTGGATACTCCTGATGGGGAGTCAGGTCGATCTAGGAACGGGCTATATACTTGGCCTAAAAATGGGTCTATGGATGGAGAGTATTGGGTCTGTGGTGTGGTATCTACCAGCACCAATGTCTCAAGTTTGGAGACAGGAAGCAGTGGGGTCAAATCCATTCTTTTTGGGGCCATAAAAGAGCTCAGTGTCGAAGGGGCACTTGGAGCCGATACGGAATGTTCAATCGTTATTGCAGAGATAGGCACCGAAGGCGTGTACTGTGCCGAAGCAGCACCCAGTGCCGAAGTTGTAGTAGGCGAGATGAGGTCTATAGTCGATGCCAGAGACAGTATCAGAGCCGAAGCTGGTGCCGGTATAGTAACAGTTCTAGTAACTGGGGCAGACGAGGTTGGTGCCGACGAGGCAGACTTATGCTCTGAAGATAGTTTTGGCACTTTAGGTTTCACAGACTTACCCTGTTACCAGATGGTGAAGAGGGAACCAAAGGGGCCTTTTCTGATCCTTAATAGGAGGGGCTGAGACATCCATCGCCGAAAGGGCCTCTGGAAAAGGTCGACTTAAGTAGGCCCTTTAGTATTAACTTATTCTTGTGCTCGTTCAGAGTGCGCTGACTGAAACTTTGACAAATCACACAGGGAGGTTGCATCGAAAGATGGGACACCCCCAAGCAATAAACACAATCATCGTGAGAGTCACTATTCGGAAGTTTACTGTTACACAAAGTACAATGTTTGAAACCCGATGCACCCTTCTTATCAACATCATGAAAATCTAAACACAACAATCAAGGTTTCAGAGAAAAATGTAAATTCTGCTTTCTCTATATCCAAACGTATCTAAATACACACAATATCTATCAAAAGAATCAAAAACACACAACTAGACAGAAAAGGGAAAAGAGAGAAGAAATACCAGCAATGGTGTTCAAGGAATACCACAAGGGTAAAGAGAGAATGCCGTACCACCAATGATACTTAAAAGATTACCAATCGGGTAGACGTAGGAGTGAAAAGTCTAAATCTAACTGTAAATATACAGAGTTATGAATATAAATCACAATCGAGAAGAAAAAATGACAACATTTTCCACAAGATACCAAAAATTTTCCACTTAGCTGACAGCTCGGCTGAAACGCGGCTTTATGGCTATGTGGCAAACGAGATCTGAGGTAGCAGGGAGAAGGACATTGTGGGTAGAAGCTTAGCTCGAGAGGTTTGGCTGGTGCGAGCTTGGTATTAGGCCGACTCGGTTCTGAGGGCTTGGAAATGAACCCATCAGTGATGAATGGAAAGAAGATTAACAACATTAGATAGTGTTTAAAAGTGAATACACGTTTGTTGACATATGCTTAAGAAACTTTGATGGTTTCTTTTGTTTTTATGAACAGGTGACCTTTTAGCTCTATTTTTTAAAATATTTTAGACAGCACTACCTTTTTTCGTAATTTGCTTATTGTCATTCTTTAGATAATTCTTTTGGATGTTACAGTGTACAAGAATTATGATTTTTGTAAGTTTTATTGCAACATTTTTAGAAAAGCCACCTTTTGCAATTCATGTATACATTTCAGTGCTAGCCATCCTATTTGCATGAAATGAAATACTGCTAACGGTCAGTTTGTCAGATTGTCAAGAATGGTATCTGATTGACAGATATTTACTAATGAGATGCATATTCTAAAACAGACGTTTTTAGATAGACAGTATCCAGTTTCTATTGCTGAAGAGGTGATCGAGGCAATAGTAACTAAGAGAGATGACAGTGTTGCTCCCATTTTTAAGAAAGACATTTGTTATTGGGGCAGGTGGTGTTATTTAGGACTTTAGCAAGGCTATATGCTTGAGGTTTTGGTAAACAATACGGCCACCCAGAAGATTATTAACCAGCACGCTCAGATTTTTATGTGCATGGAAGAGATGAGTGGCAAGGAGGGTATGACCCCTAATTTTATTTAGAAAGGCAGGCATAATATTAAAAAAGAAGTTATGTACTCACCATAATGTTCCATCTTTGTTGTCCATCTCGCCATTCATTCTTACTCGGATTGTTCATAGCTGATCCTCGGCTCCGACTTGGCCGAATACACAGTTGGAAATCTCAAACTTGGCTCGTGGCAGGTAGGTATCCCATGATGCAGTGGTGTAACTCTCCAGATCTTGTTTGCTGCTAACTTAGTAATGAGTTACATAAGTAAATATATATATATATATATATATATATATATATATATATATATATATATATATGTATATATATATATATATATATATATACAGATATATAGGACCCCAAAAACAAGGAGAAACAAACTGAGTCAAGGAACTCCTGTAAGGAGGAAAGATAACCACCAGGTCCTCTAGGATTCCTTGGATGGGGGAAGAGGGGAGGGGTCGTGAGAATGAATGGTGAGATGGACAACAAACATGGAACGTTATGGTGAGTACATAACTTCTTTATGTTATGTTGTCCTATCTCGCCTTCATTCTTACTTGAATGGGACAGCGTGCCTAGTACCTTTCCCCGGGTGGCTCACTAGAGTACACCTTTGAGCACAGTGGAACCAAAAGAGGCCCTGTCCCTGGAGGCCACATCCACTTTGTAATGAGTGATAAAAGTATGAGGATTGACCCATGTTGCTGCAACATAAATGCTGTTCATAGAAATTCTGGCCTGAAAAGCAGATGACGTAGCTAGTGCTCTAGTTGGAGGTATAGATAAAGGTGATACAATTTGAGAGCCAATTAGAAAGGGTAACTTTAGAAACTGGCATACCCTTTTTTCCTCAGAGAAGGAGATGACTAATTGGTCAGATTTCCTGAAATCTTTAGTTCTACGCAAAGAGAATCTGAGTTGTCTATGCACGTCCAACTGATGGAGTCTATACTCTACTTTGTTGCTATGGTTGGGAAAGAAAACCGGGAGATAAATGGGTTTATTGACATTGGCTTGAGAGCAAACCTTAGGTACAAAGGATGGATTAGTTAGTAAAGATATTCTGTCCTTGTGAAAAATCAGATATGGCAGTTTGATAGACAGTGCTTGCAACTCTGAGACCCTTCTGGCAGATGTCCCGGCTACGGGAAAAATGGTCTTCCAGGAAAGAAATTTGAGGTCACAAGATGAAGAGGGCTCAAACGGTGGCAGTTTAAGTTGAAATAGGACAAAATTCAAATCCCAAGGAGGAAGTGGTTCCTTAAAGGGGGGTCTCAATAAGGAAGCGCCTTTCAAAAATGCTTTACACAACCTGTGTAACATTTAATTAGAAGAATGGTCACCAATGTGAAAATTTGAAATTGCAGCCAGCTGGACTCTAATGGTTGTTGTAGCCGAGCCTTGTTGGAAAAGTTCTGCCAGGAATTCTAGAATGGATTGAACAGGTACAGAAAAAGGGTCACTGTTTCTATTTTGTGCCCAGTGAGAAAATCTTTTCCACTTGCTAGAATATAGTCTTCTAGTAGAAACGTTATGAGAGGATATCAGTATATGTTTAACTGTTGGAGTGAAATTTTGAAGCCTGACTAAACTGGGAAGTGGAGCAGCCAGGCTGTGAAGTTGAGGGTGTGGAGAGAAGGATGAAGTGTACCTGGACATATGTGTCAGCAGGTCTGGAACTGGGTCCAGAATCCAAGGCTTCTCCTGAAGATGAGGCCAAAGGAAGGGGAACCAAGCCTGACACAGCCAGTATGGGGCAATGAGAATCATCCTGCTTCCCAAGGATTTTGCTTTCTAGATGACTTTGGGTATGAGGGGAAACGCATAAAGAAGTCTCGAGGGCCAATCGTGTACAAGTGCGTCTCTCTGTGTCTCCCCTGGCAAGGGAATTAGAGCAAAGTAGGTGCTGCATTTGATAGCAGCAAGGCTGACCCCATTTCTGAAAGATCTTTTCCACTATGTTCTGGTTCAGAGACCACTCATGAGGCATCAGTATTGCCATGCTCAGCATGTCTGCTATCACGTTGGACTTTCCTGGGATGTGCATTGCTACTAGAAAGCGCTGGGAAGCATCCCTAGCACCTTCCCCCGGGTGGCTCTCTAGAGTACACCTTTGAGCACAGTGGAACCAAAAGAGGCCTTGTCCCTGGAGGCCAAATCTACTTTGTAATGAGTGATAAAAGTATGAGGATTGGCCCATGTTGCTGCAGCACAAATGCTGTCCATACATATTCTGGCCTGAAAAGCAGGTGATGTAGCTAGTGCTCTAGTTGAATGACCCCTAACTCTGAATGGTAGTTCTCTATTATCGGAGGTATAGATAAAGGTGATACAATTTGAGAGCCAATTAGAAAGGGTAACTTTAGAAACTGGCATATCCTTTTTTGCCTCAGAGAAGGAGATGAATAATTGGTCAGATTTCCTGAAATCTTTAGTTCTATGCAAAGGGAATCTGAGTTGTCTATGCACGTCCAGCTGATGGAGTCTATACTCTACCTTGTTGCTATGGTTGGGAAAGAAAACTGGGAGATGAATGGATTGATTGATATTGGCTTGAGAGCAAACCTTAGGCACAAAGGATGGATTTGTTCGTAACGATACCCTGTCCTTGTGAAAAATCAGATATAGCAGTTTGATAGATAGTGCTTGCAACTCTGAGACCCTTCTGGCAGATGTCACGGCTACTGGAAAAATGGTCTTCCAGGAAAAAAAATCTGAGGTCACAAGATGAAGAGGGCTCAAATGGTGGCAGTGTAAGTTGAGATAGGACAAAATTCAAATCCCAAGGAGGAAGTGGTTCCTTAAAGGGAGGTCTCAATAAGGAAGCGTCTTTCAAAAATGCTTTACACAACCTGTGTGACATTAAATTAGAAGAATGGTCACCAATGTGAAAATTTGAAATTGCAGCCAGCTGGACTCTAATGGTTGCTGTAGCCGAGCCTTGTTGGAAGAGTACTGCCAGGAATTCAAGAATGGACTGAATAGGTGCAAAAAAAAAGTCAATGTTTCTATTTTGTGCCCAGTGAGAAAATCTTTTCCACTTGCTAGAATATAGTCTCCTAGTAGAAACTTTATGAGAGGACATCAGTATATGTTTAACTGTTGGAGTGAAATTTTGAAGCCTGACCAAATTGGGAAGTGAAGCAGCCAGGCTGTAAAGCTGAGGGTGTGGAGAGAAGGATGAAGTGTAACTGACATATGTGTCAGCAGGTCTGGAACTGGGTCCAGAATCCAACGTTTCTCCTGAAGATGAGGCCAAAGGAAGGGGAACCAAGCCTGATGCAGCGAATATGAGGCAATGAGAATCATCCTGCTTCCCAAGGATTTTGCTTTCTGGATGCTTTGGGTATGATGGGAATCGGAGGAAACGTATAAAGAAGTTCGGAGGGCCAATCATGTACAAGTGCGTCTCTCGGTGTCTCCCCCAGAGGGGGAATTAGGGCAAAGTAGGTGCTGCATTTGGCATTCATGGGAGTGGCGAAAAGATAGCAGCAAGTCTGACCCCATTTCCGGAAGATCTTTTCCGCTATGTTCTGGTTCAGATACCACTCATGAGGCATCAATATTGCCCTGCTCAGCTTGTCTGCTATCACATTGGGCTTCCCTGGGATGTGAGTTGCTACTAGAAAGGGTTGTGAAGAAATTGCCCATTGCCAAACTCTCAAGGCCTTGCAACAAAGAGGATAGGATTTGGTTCCCCCTTGCTTGTTTATGTACCAAACCACCGACATATTGTCTGACTGTACAGCAGTCATCCATAGCAGAACACAGTCATGGAGTGCTTGCAATGTCAGAAGCACTGCTCGCATCTCTAGGACATTTATGTGTAAGTGGGCCTCGTGTTCCTGCCATATACCTTAGACCGTTCTTTCCAGATAATGCCCCCCCCCACCCTATCTGGGAAGCGTCCATGGTCACTGTAGCAACAGATTATTGTGGAATAAAGGGTCTACCGATGGTCACATGGTTGGACTGGATCCACCAGTGTAGGTCCTTTTTGCATGACTTCGTTATTCTGATGAGGTGGGACATTGGCAGCTCTTGAAGTGGCCATTGGGAGAACAAAAGTCATTGAAGGATTCGCATGTGCATTCTGGTGAGAGGAACTAATGTTATGGTGGAAGCCAATGTTCCTAGGAGTTTCAGAACTACTTTTGCCTTTACCTTGTCCTTGGGAAGAAGGTGAAGTACTTGTTGCCTGAGGGTTGAAATTCTGTCAGCAGGAAGACGTGTAAGTTGAATGTTATGCCTAACTGAGCACAAATTTCCAAAGTCACATCCCTGGGTTGCTGGAGTAGATGCTTAGTGGTTGCAGTTAGGAGCCGGTCGTCCAGATATGGAAACACTTGAAATCCCAGACGCCTCGAGTGAGCCGTGACTACTGCCACACATTTGGCGAACACACTGGTGGCTGTAGGGAGACCAAAGGGCAGAGCTCAGAACTGATAATGACTGGCTCCCAACTGGAAGCATAAGTGACTCCTTCATGCGCTGTCCGTTCTTATGTGGTAGTACGTATCTTGGAGGTCTATGGAGCACATCCTATCATCCTTCCCTAAGAAAGGAAGTATTGACTGCAGTGTCACCATTCGGAACTTTGACTTTTTGACAGATTTGCTTAACTTGCTTAGGTCTAATATGAGTCTTCAGTCCCCTGTTCTTTTTGGCACCAAAAAGAATCTTAAGTAAGTTCAGAATCCTGTTTGGTCTGTGGGGACTTCTTGGATGACTCTTTTGTCTAGCAACTTTTGGATTTCTATAGTTGCTTGCTCCCTTAGATTGTGTGGAACATCTGGGATTGTTCTGATTTGTGGGACATGGTATCAAAAGGGAATGGAATATCCTCTGGATATTATTCTTAGTACCCACTAGTCTCTTGTGATATTTTGCCAGGCTTCTGGGTACAAAGACAAATGTCCCCCGACTGCCATTCAGGAGCGCTGATAAGAACGTCCGCGAAAGGAATCATAGTCGCCCGGGTTTTAGGGACACCCTCTGCCTCTAGGACATCTACCACTGTTACATCCCCCCCTCTGTCCCTGGGGAAGGATTCACCTCATGCGTCTTGGAAAGCTCCCTGGGATCTTTTGAATCACATTTTCCCACTCTTCTGACCTTTAGGGTAAGGTCTTGAAGGTACGGAAAAACGTACTCCAATGGCAGAGAGAGTTTTCTCTTCCTGCTTGCATCTGGTGAGTGTGTCCTTTATTTTGGGTCCAAAGAGTGAGGAACCATCAAAGGGGGCATTAGTAAAGGTAGACTTAAAGGGTTCCACAAAATTGCACAAGTGCATCCAGGAGTGTCTCCTCAGGGAAACTCCTGAACCCATTGCCCTGCTCGCTCCATCCGCTGCATAAGATATCAGCTTCATGGAGGAGTTGATGATAGAATTTAAGGTGGATAGCTGGGAAGAAACCTTCTCATTCACCTCCGCAGCTAATGTACCTTGTAGAGTATCTCCTAGCTCTTTCAGGACATCTCTTTGTAGCCTTGTAAAGTAAGTTAGGTAGTGCAGCGATCGGAGTGTAAAAGTCGCTGACAAAAAGATATGCTTCCCATATCTGTCCATCATTTGAGAACCTTTGTTCGGAGGATGAACAGATGGGGATGTCTCTGAGAGTTCCTTCTTGCTGACTGCTGCCACCACCATAGCATCTACAGGTACACCCTTTGTGAGAAAATCCTTTCCGGTAGGGGCTGACAAGAACTTGTTTGGCCTCCGACGGACTGGTTGCATAGTGTCAGATGACTCCCATGCCTTTTGACTAACCAAGTCCATTAGCTCATTGAAAGACGGAGACACCCAGGAGGGCTGAAGGTTGAGATCCAAAGGCCTTCAGGTACTCTGACTCCTCATCAGAAGGGGTGATGGTTTTCCAGCCGCCCCTCTGCTTTAGGATCTCCAGGATATCTGCAAATGAGATATCATCAGAGGACAACCGTGGGGACCCTTCTGACTTCTTGACGTCAGTATCTGAGGTGACTGACTCATCAGGGGAGTCTATTTGCTTCCATTTGCAAGTTCTCTTCCGAGGGGGCTCCTCAGAAGGGAATTCTGGGGAGGCTTCGGAAGAGAGGGGTTAACACAGTGGGGGATCCTGAGGCTCTGAATCTCTGCTGTCCTGTGGATGAGGTGATGCCGAGACAGTAGCCGGTGCCTTAGGGGACGAATGCCAGTATCCTTATGTAGAGCTGTGGGGGGGGGGATGACACAGCACACTCCTCATCAACTCAAAAGCAGACCCCACCGGTTCCGAAGATGTCCCTAGCTCTGAGGAGACAGAGGACACCCCCGAACCCAGGGAGATTGGCTCCGAAGCTGACATGGGAGCAGAGCTCACCCAAGTTGACACACGAAGGGGTATACTTGGAACTGAAGAAGTTTGGGCCTGAGCGTCCCCTTCGGGGCTGGCTGGAGAACTCCAGCTCCCAGACACTCCAGACGGTGCCGAGAGAGTCGGAGCAGATGCTGGCTCCATGATCACAGAAGGGGGTCCCAGAACCACCGGTTCTACATTAAGTGTACCAGGCACTCTGGCTCCGAGGGTCCAGCTTGACTCGGAGGAGGAACAACTTGGTTTTGGAAAGCTCTGAGACCTGATGGGTCGGAGCCGAGAAGAATTCGACTAGTGCCGGTGACTTCAGGAGTCTGCGCACCACCTGCTGCATGTCATCATCAGATAGGCTCCTAGTGGACCTGGAGATAGAGAAGGATAACGAGACCTTTCCAAAATGGGAGATCTCAAAGTAGGGGAAACTGGTGAAATGTCAATGGACCGGTTCCAAGACATGGTATCTTGTAGCTATGAAGACCTGGGGCCGAAGAACCAGGATTGTCAATGATGATGACCTCCGTCGGTTCCGAGGGGTGTGGACATGAGGAGGTAGATGTCCTAGAAAATTTAGACAATTTTTCTGGAGGCTCCAACTGAGCCAAAGAAACAGGTGATGGTCTTTTGGAAGGTTTGTCCCTCTTTGAAGAAGAAGAGGACAAAGAAGAAGAAGCACTCTGTACAGCTTCCTCAAAGGTTGGCTTTAAGAGCCCCTTGAGAATCAATTTGTTTCTCCTCTCCTGTAACACTTGTGCACTAAAGGAATGACAGAAAGTAAAATCCTCCTGTAAATGAATACTCCTAGGCAGTATACGCAAATGACATGTCCGTCAGTAATTGACATTTTTTTGTCTGCATTTTTGACATTTTTTTAAAGCCCGAAGGCTTATGCTCTCTCTCTCTAGAGTCTTTAGACATGATAAAAGAGAGCTCCCAAAACAAAATTACAAAGGCAACTTTTTAGAACTGTGATATACAACTTACTCTAAATTAAACAACACTGCACTCTAAGCAAGGATAAACTAGAAACTCTGACAAGAAGAGTAGCATTCTAATCTAATAAACACTACACATCTAAGTAAATATAACTACAGAAACTTTAACAGGAATAGTAGCACTAGGGCCTCTAACTTAAATGGCCCTAGATACCAGGGATAACATGCACTAACTACTAATACTACCATCCCTCTAACTAAAACAGGTAATTAGCTCTCTAAAAGCGCTAAATATCAACTATTGCTAAACACCAAGTAGTGGATAAAAGGTAATAAACAACACACCACTACAAAAACTACAGGATACAACAAGGCCTTCGAAAAAACGGCGGCCTAAAAAACAGCAACCAACAGCAGAAAGAGATAAGATTAGCTACACACTTAATCTAACTATTTAAACATGCAAACAAACACTATAAATGCAAGAATACAAGAAAAAATAAGCTAATTAAGTGAAAAAGACAAAAACTTAGCCACGGCCAAGAAGAGTACATCCAACCTCGTGAAGCGGCAAACGAGATCTGGAGAGTTGCACCACTGCATCATGGGATACCTACCTGCCACGAGCCAAGTTTGAGACTTCCAGCTGTGTATTCGGCCAAGTCCAAGCAAAGGATCAGCTCCGAACCATCCAAGTAAGCATGAAGGCAAGGTAGGACAACATAACATCATAGGTTAGAGCACAATGCCCCATCCTATTCACATAATAGTCTCTCTTGAATGTTTGCTTGTGGACCTTGAAAGCAGTGTAGGAATATTCAAAGTGGAAAAGTTTATTATCTTAGGTAACAAAAAAAATATAGAGGCACTTTCCCAACTGTCAAGTTCTTAACTCAGTTTGCTACAAAAAGAGGCTAAATCACTGAAACCAAATCTGTAGTAAGGCAGCCACTAATGGGACACCTGCCCCAAGTTCAAACTTATACAGTGTACTTAACTTTAAAATAAAACTTTAGAAGCTGTCATTAAATGACCATGACTGCTTACAAAGAGCTTGTAAACTGACAAACCATTCTGTTTTTCAAAGACAGGAAAAAAAGAAGTTATGTACTCACTATAACATTTCATCTGTGTTGTCCATTTTCATTATACTGGATGTTCTCAGACAATTACGATTTTACTTGCATAGAAAAAAAAGATTTTAGAAAATCAGATCAACTGTTTCTCTCCTTTTCAGATTCAAAATTGGTCAAATTAGTGTCTAAAGTAACTTTAGCTAAATGGTTGACTGATTGTATTATCTTTGTTTATAATAAATTGGGCATATCCTTACGCAAGCCACCAAGAGCACATTCTAAAGATTCATGGCTACTTCTTCAGCTTTTATGTCTAGATCTTCTCTAGATGATATTTGTGCTGCTGCAACTTGGGCTAATCCTCATACCTTTGTTGCTCATTACAAATTAGATCTGGTCTCTAGGGGCAAAGCAATATTTGGCTCAGTGGCGCTGAGGAATATCCTTCCGTAAGAGTCCTCCTGGGATTTAGGTAGCAGGGGACTCTGTCCCAAGAGCTGAGGAATAAGTGAAAATTGACAACATCAAATAAAGAAGTTATGTACTCACCATAACATTCCATCTGTATTGTCCAGTTTCAATCTTCCTCAACTACCCTTCCACCAACCCTCTACATGTTCTTCTTTGGAAGGATCAAAGATGCTAAAGGAACCTTGTTCCTTTGAGTCCCAGATTTTGCTAGTTATCTTACTAATTTATTTCTTTTCAATGTTCTACAGATGTAAGTGGCAGCAAACAAGATCTGAAGTACTCTCCAAACACAACGCAGTGCACCCGTTGACTAAGACGAGGATTCACGCTAAAGTATAAAGTCCATAAACAAACAGCATGTACGTGAACCTCTACTGGCAATAAAACGTTGAATTAATCCACAGTCTTGAACGCAATAATGCAATAATACAAAATGTATTATTAGAGCTCAAAAAACATTTATTCGAAATCTGGTGGCTTTGCCAAAAGGCTTCTTCCGACTCTTAATACATGTTAAAATGGTTAAAACTCACTAATATACCCTCCTAACAATTCCTATTGGATAGTTTAAACATCATTAATGTCACAAGGTATACAAATAGTTTAGTATACTTCAGACAATTTAAATAGAGACAATAAAATCTACAGACTCTATCTAAAACATAGACTTAACTAAACCTTCAACACAAGTCATTTAAAATATAATTCATAAGTCTGTAGCCTACTTTTCTTATTTTAACATAACATAATTAAAAACAAGTTAGACAACTAAAATCACATGTCACTGACTAACCAGGTTGTGCTTATAATAAACCAATACGTAGTTCATAACAACTTATAATAATAAGCTTAACCTGTTACTGTGTGAGTTTAGGGCATAATAATTATTCAATATGACATATCATGATGTAAAGTGCATTACTATTAAAATCTAACTATAAACAAAAACTTGTTGGACTTATAATATATAAACATTATTGCAAACGGTGCCCATACAAATGTTGTGTAACATATTTATGTACACATCATAAAGCTTTACCAAACCTAATAGTGAAAACATTTATAAAAAACTCCTCTTACATATACAAGAACTCTTATAAGAGTATAATACTTAACAGGTAAATTATTACTTCCTTCGTAGTCTTCTACTTCTTAGGAAGGGTTTGATGTGCACTTTATCATTGAGGCCAGGTGGTGTGTCTGATCTTAACCTAATAATCCACCTAGTCTCATGCTCTAACGTGCGATTGATCAAATCTCCTCCCCTAAAACCTTGCATAACAGTATGAATGACACAGAATTTAAAAGTGTGCTGTGTACCTGCTAACCTATTGTGTCTAGCTAAAGCATTAACTTCAGAGCCTACTCTGATATGATATGAGTGTTCTCTAATACGTTCCTTGAGTGACCGGTTAGTTTTCCCTACATAGTAAGCAGTGCAAGAATTGCAAGTGGCGATATATACTATATTTTTACTATCACAATTCGTGTTCGTGTGGAAATTGAATACATAACCTGTTGTGGGATGTTTAAAAAAGGTCTCTTTACTGATTAAACCACAATGATTGCATCTACCACAGGGTACTGTATTTCTAGTCATATTATTCCTACTATGTGGAGGATACCTAGGTCTACATAATAAATTCTTAAGATTAGGATGATTTTTATAAGTTACTCGTGGTACAGGACCAACAACTTCACTAACTTCTTTATTCGAATTTAGAATATCCCAATGTCTACTCATAATTCTTTTCAATTCTAAACTCGTCCTACTAAAGGTCAAGTTAGCTCTGACCTCTGTCATGGGAGGACTTCCTACATTATTTTGTGACACTTGTTCACCAAAATAGGGTCTGGCTCTGCTACTTCTTAGGGAATCTACTATATGAATAGTCTCATTAATTTCTTCATCTGTATAACCTCTCTCAAGGAACCTACACCTCATATCCTTTACTCCATCTTCGTAGTATGTCTGTCCAGGATTAAGTCTGGATACTCTCATAAATTGTCCCTTTAGTACATTGTTAAACACATGTCTGGGGTGCATACTTTGTCTATGTAATAAATTATTACTCTGGCACCCTTTCCTATGTATAGACGTGTTTAACAGACCACTAGGCATCCTGAACACCTCTACATCTAAAAAAGAAATGCTACTATCAGAGTAACTCATAGTGAATTTTAAAAACTCCGTAGTTGTGTCTAAATGGGAAACAAAACTCTTTAGGGATGACTCATCTCCCAGCCACAAAAAGAAAATATCATCCACGAAACGGCAATACATGCCCACGTACTGTACAAAAATTGGATCATTGTAAAGGCATTCATCTTCCCATCTTGCCATCACCAGATTGGCGTAGCTATTGGCACAAGATGTGCCCATAGCTACGCCATCTTTCTGTGAATAAATATCTTCCTGAAATGTGAAGATGTTGTTGGTCAAAATTATTTCAAGAAGGAGTGTAACCAAATCTATCTTCTTCTCAGAAAAATCTGAGTGTGCTTTTAAATACTCTGAAATATACCTAATGCCTATTTCATTAGGGATGACAGTGAAAAGGCTGACTACATCTAACGTCACTAAAAAATAATGTTGGTCATCTTCTATTAAAGAGGAATGGGTGTAAAGGTCCAAGAGGAACTGTTTACTGTCTTTTAATATTTTCATATTCATATTAACTAGGGGTCTGAGTACATTCTCTATGTAAATGGACAAAGGTTCCGTGGCCCACCCTTGACCTGCTACAATGGGTCTCAGCGGTGGGTCATTATGATTTTTATGAACTTTGGGAAGTCCCTGTATTACTGGTAGAACAGGGTCCTTAACTTTAAAGTAATCATACAATTGTTGTGTTATGTCAAAAGACATTACTAAGTCATCTAGAGTGTTATAAACACTAAAAACCATGTTAACTAAAGTGTCGTGATTTATCTTTACATAAGTTTGTGTGTTACCAAGCATCTGCATCATCTTATTAACATAATTAGAGTAGTCCATGACCACCACCGGTCCGCCTTTATCAGCTGGTCTATCATGATAGACCAGCTGATAAAGCCGGACCGGTGGTGGTCATGGACTACTCTAATTATGCTGATAAGATGATGCAGATGCTTAGTAACACACAGACTTATGTAAAGATAAATCACTTACACTAGTTAACATGGTTTTAGTGTTTATAACACTCTAGATGACTTAGTAATGTCTTTTGACATAACACAACAATTGTATGATTACTTTAAAGTTAAGGACCCTGTTCTACCAGTAATGCAGGGACTTCCCAAAGTTCATAAAAATCATAATGACCCACCGTTAAGACCCATTGTGGCAGGTCAAGGGTGGGCCACGGAACCTTTGTCCATTTACATAGAGAATGTACTCAGACCCCTAGTCAATATGAACATGAAAATATTAAAAGACAGTAAACAGTTCCTCTTGGACCTTTACACCCATTCCTCTTTAATAGAAGATGACCAACATTATTTCTTAGTGACATTAGATGTAGTCAGCCTTTTTACTGTCATCCCTAATGAAGTAGGCATTAGGTATATTTCAGAGTATTTAAAAGCACACTCAGATTTTTCTGAGAAGAAGATAGATTTGGTCACACTCCTTCTTGAAATAATTTTGACCAACAACATCTTCACATTTCAGGAAGATATTTATTCAAAAGATGGTAGCTATGGGCACATCTTGTGCCAATAGCTACGCTAATCTGGTGATGGCAAGATGGGAAGATGAATGCCTTTACAATGATCCAACTTTTGCACAGTACGTGGGCATGTATTGCCGTTTCGTGGATGATATTTTCTTTTTGTGGTTGGGAGATGAGTCATCCCTAAAGAGTTTTGTTTCCCATTTAGACACAACTACGGAGTTTTTAAAATTCACTATGAGTTACTCTGATAGTAGCATTTCTTTTTTAGATGTAGAGGTGTTCAGGATGCCTAGTGGTCTGTTAAACACGTCTATACATAGGAAAGGGTGCCAGAGTAATAATTTATTACATAGACAAAGTATGCACCCCAGACATGTGTTTAACAATGTACTAAAGGGACAATTTATGAGAGTATCCAGACTTAATCCTGGACAGACATACTACGAAGATGGAGTAAAGGATATGAGGTGTAGGTTCCTTGAGAGAGGTTATACAGATGAAGAAATTAATGAGACTATTCATATAGTAGATTCCCTAAGAAGTAGCAGAGCCAGACCCTATTTTGGTGAACAAGTGTCACAAAATAATGTAGGAAGTCCTCCCATGACAGAGGTCAGAGCTAACTTGACCTTTAGTAGGACGAGTTTAGAATTGAAAAAAGTTATGAACAGACATTGGGATATTCTAAATCAATAAAGAAGTTAGTGAAGTTGTTGGTCCTGTACCACGGTAACTTATAAAATCATCCTAATCTTAAGAATTTATTATGTAGACCTAGGTATCCTCCACATAGTAGGAATAATATGACTAGAAATACAGTACCCTGTGGTAGATGCAATCATTGTGGTTTAATTAGTAAAGAGACCTTTTTTAAACATCCCACAACAGGTTGTGTATTCAATTTCCACACGAACACGAATTGTGATAGTAAAAATATAGTATATATCGCAACTTGCAATTCTTGCACTGCTTACTATGTAGGGAAAACTAACCGGTCACTCAAGGAACGTATTAGAGAACACTCATATCATATCAGAGTAGGCTCTGAAGTTAATGCTTTAGCTAGACACAATAAGTTAGCAGGTACACAGCACACTTTTAAATTCTGTGTCATTCATACTGTTATGCAAGGTTTTAGGGGAGGAGACTTGATCAATCGCACGTTAGAGCATGAGACTAGGTGGATTATTAGGTTAAGATCAGACACACCACCTGGCCTCAATGATAAAGTGCACATCAAACCCTTCCTAAGAAGTAGAAGACTACGAAGGAAGTAATAATTTACCTGTTAAGTATTATACTCTTATAAGAGTTCTTGCATATGTAAGAGGAATTTTGTATAAATGTTTTCACTATTAGGTTTGGTAAAGCTTTATGATGTGTACATAAATATGTTACACAACATTTGTATGGGTACCGTTTGTAATAATGTTTATATATTATAAGTTTAACAAGTTTTTGTTTATAGTTAGATTTTAATAGTAATGCACTTTACATTATGATATGTCATACTGAATAATTATTATGCCCTAAACTCACACAGTAACAGGTTAAGCTTATTATTATAAGTTGTTATGAACTATGTATTGTTTTATTATAAGCACAACCTGGTTAGTTAGTGACATGTGATTTTAGTTATCTAACTTGTTTTTAATTATGTTATGAGAAAAGTAGGCTAAAGACTTATGAATTATATTTTAAGTGATTTGTGTTGAAGGTTTAGTTAAGTCTATGTTTTAGATAGAGTCTGTGATTTTTATTGTCTCTATTTAAATTGTCTGAAGTCTACTAAACCATTTGTATACCTTGTGACATTAATGATGTTCAAACTATCCAATAGGAATTGTTAGGAGGGTATATCAGTGAGTTTTAACCATTTTAACATGTATTAAGAGTCGGAAGAAGCCTTTTGGCGAAAGCGCTCACTCAGATTTCGAATAAATGTTTTTTGAGCTCTAATAATACATTTTGTATTATTGCATTATTGCGTTCAAGACTGTGGATTAATTCAACGTTTTATTGCCAGTAGAGGTTCACGTACATGCTGTTTGTTTAAGATCTGAAGTACGTTAGGGACTAGGGCATCATGGGAAAGGGAGGAGCTTGAGAGGTTTCAGTGATTCACAAGCTAGTAGAAGCAGCCGAGTCAGATCCAAAGATTGCATCCGAACCCAAGAGGTGAGGAACAAATGAAAACTGACAACATCAGATGTACCTTTAAATAAAAAAAGTCTCACAGACATTGTACAAGCTGTCCATAAGCAACAAAACTTTTTAGACAGAGCGTAAACTGCCTGTCAGACTCTTCTGTTAATTAAAGAATGTAATTTACATTAAAAACTAAGAACAGTCAAACAGTTTACAAGCTGACTGTAGTCAAATAACTTAAAGATAAAGTACAAAAGTTTAAAAAAGACTAATGCAAATATACTAAGTTATACACCACTACATTAAATTTATCTGGTCTCTGTGTGGTTACTGGAAACTGATGGGCTTGATTTTTGTGCTGGAGAGACTGATTAAACCTCGATATGAGCCAGCAAATTCTGTCAAGATTAAACTCCTTTCCTGGAAGACTATCCTTCTGGTAGCCAGCACTTCCACAAAGAGAGTTTCAAAACTTCATGTTCTACCTAAAAAAAAAAAAAAAAAACCTGTAAGCTTGTTTCCTACCTTTCCTGTAACTAGTGTTCCAGATACAGATTTGCTGTATCCAGGACTGTATGTAAGCTTCTGAGCCCCCCAAGCCTTTCTGTGTTGGAGGGAAGCCTTCTAGCTTATCAGTGGGAGTGGTAAGCACTAGGTAACTTGTCTATCACATAAGGAGTGGTTCTGGCCCAGAAATTGTAGTTATTGGCCGTTTGGGCAATCTCTTCCATCTCTCTCAACTTTCTGATTTGAAAGCCTGCATTTGCACTTGTTTCTGTCCTGTAACTTGCCTTTAGCACTTAAATTTGCTTATTCATGCTCAGCACTTATTCAGAACTTGTAAGCACTAAATAAGCTGCTAATAACTATAGCACTCAATCTTCCTCATTACCTAGAGAAAAACAGTTTTTGTACTTTCTTTTCTCACTTGCTTAGAGAAAAACAGCTCTTGTACTAACTTTCTTCACTTATCTAGAGGAAAAATAGAAGTTATGTTCTTACCATAACGTTCCATGTTAGTTGTCTTCTTCTCGCCTTCTTCTTGCTGGATGGGTTCGGAGCCGACCTCGGCTCGACTGCCACTCTAAAGCTCGAGAGTTGGTTCCACCGCTCGAGGCTCCCCTTATATCCCACAATGCTAGGCGAGAGTTACCTCAGATCTCGTTTGTAAGCTAACCCCAGCTTATAACAGAAAACAGTATAACTGTAAAAAAACAGAATCCACCTCTAACAACAGGAAGAAGAAGGGTGACCTACATCCTGAAACAAGAAATATGCATAATAGCATATAGTTAAGAAAGAGGTGGTAGAAAGAGAGGTCACGATCACAACTCCTCTAGGTCTGTCCAGGCCAGGGGGAAGGAGGGTGGGACGCAAGAAGAAGGCGAGAAGAAGACAACTAACATGGAACGTTATGGTAAGAACATAACTTCTATATGTTAAGTTGTCTATCTCGCCTTCATTCTTGCTGGATGGGACAGCGTCCCTAGCACCTTGTCCCGGGTGGCCTAACGGAACAGACTCCTGAGAACAGTGGAACCAAAATTAGCTCTATGCCTAGAAGCTAAATCCCACTTATAATGGGAAATAAAAGTGTGAGGAGTAGCCCAAGTAGCCGCTGCACAAATGGTGTCAATAGGCAGTCTGTCTTGGAAGGCTAGAGAAGTAGCCAAAGCTCTGGTGGAATGGGCTTTAGGCTTATTAGGCAGTTTTGGTGTCTAATCTCATAAACAAGGGTAATCAGAGATGTTAGCCATCTGGATAAAGATACCTTTGAAACTGGAAGTCCCTTTCTGCTTTCCGCATAGGAGACAAACAGCTGATCAGATTTTCTGAATTGTTTCGTCCTGTCCAAGTAGTACCTTAATTCACGATGAACATCCAGACAGTGTAATTTTTGTTCAGACCTATTTGAATACTCGGAAAAAGACAGGGAGGTCATTGCATTGGTTTAGATTTGATGTTGAAACCACTTTAGGCAAAAGGACGGGTTAGTTCGTGAAACTCTGTCCTTATGGAACACAAGGTAAGGAGAGCGACAACTGAGTGCTTGAAGTTCTGAAATTCTTCTAGCTGATGTGATAGCCACCAGAAAGAGAGTTTTCCATGATAATAACTTTAAGGAACATGAAGCTGCAGGTTCGAAAGGGGAAAGAATCAAAGAAGCAAGAACTAAATTTAGGTCCCAAGGAGAAGGAGGATTTCTTACAGGAGGTCTGAGAAGAAAAACTCCTTTCAAAAAGGCTTTGCAGAGTTTGTGGGACATTAGGGCGGATTCAGAAATACCCACATGGAAATTAGAAATAGCTGCCAATTGAACCTTAAGAGTAGATGGAGATGAACCTGCATGGAAGAGTTCAGCCAGAAAATCAAGGACTAGTTGGATGGAAGCGGTGAAAGGATCTATGTCCTTTCCTTGTGCCCAATATGAAAAACGTTTCCACTTACTCAAATAAATCTTTCGAGTGGAAGATTTATGGGAAGCTATCAAAATATCTCTAACAGAGTGAGATAATTGAGGAAGCCTGGCTACGGTTGGAAGTGGAGGAACCAAGCAGTGAGGTTCAGAGAGGGGAGGGAGCGATGAAACTGACCCGACTGATGGATCAAAAGATCTGGAACTAGGTCCAGATTCCACGGTCGCTCCAAAAGAAATCGATGCAGAAAGGGGAACCACACTTGTCGAGGCCAGTAAGGAGCAATGAGGATCAATGAGGCCTTCTGAGCGATAGCTTTCTGTATTACTTGAGAGATCAGTGGGAAAGGAGGAAATGCATACAGAAGTCCCCGGGCCAAACTTGGACTAGCGTCCCTGCTGGGTTGGCCTGGTAAAGGGAATAGAGTGAAGTATTCTCTGCACTTGCTGTTTTGGGGAGTAGCAAAAGATCGCAGCAAGGCTGACCCCACTTGAGAAAAATCTCTCTCACTACCGAGTCTTTCAGAGACCACTCGTGAGGCATGAGAATAGCTCTGCTCAACTTGTCCGCAATGTGATTGGAATTCCCGGGGATGTGCGTTGCTATCAGAAAACGCTGAGAAGAAATCGCCCATTGCCACAGTCTGAGTGCTTCTCGACACAGGGGGTATGATCTGGTTCCGCCTTGTTTGTTGATGTACCACACTACAGACATATTGTCTGTCTGGATTGCAATCGTTCCCAAGGGAAGAGAGTCTTGAAGGGCTTGCAACGCTAAAAGCACTGCTCTCATCTCCAGAACATTTATGTGCAAGTGGCATTCGTTTGGTTGCCATGTGCCCTGGACTGTCCTGCCCTGATAATGCCCCCCACCCGATCAGGGAGGCATCCGTTGTCAGAGTAGCAACGGAGGAGGTGGAACAAATGGTCTTCCCAACAGGAGCTGGGGGGAAGACATCCACCACATGAGATGCTTTTTGCACGCTTGCGTGATCATAATGGTGTGAGACATTGGAAGTTCCTGGTATGACCATTGAGAAAAGAGCATCCACTGAAGGATCCATGTGGTATCTGGCCAATGGAAGGAGGGGTATGGCATGCCATGATTCCCAACACCTTCAGAACTAACCTGGCTTTGGCTCTGTTGTTGTTGAGAAGTAGTGATACCAATTTTTGAATGTCTGATATCCTTTGGTTCAAGTTAGTGTTGCAGACATGTTTACAGTATCTAAATTTGCCTATGTAGGTAATAATGCGACAAAGCGACAAAACAGACTTTTCGCAATTTATTGAGATACCCAGTTTTGACAGACGAAAAGTGTAATCTCTGGCCATCAGCAGGAGATGCTTGGTGGGAGCTGTGAGGAGCCAGTCGTCCAAATATGGAAACACCTGGAATCCTTGTCGTCTCAGGTGAGAAGCTACCACTGCCATGCATTTGGTAAACACCGGGGCAGTGGTGAGACCAAAGGGCAGGGCCCTGAATTGAAAATGACTGGTTCCCAGCCTGCAGCGGCGGAATCTTCTGGAGCGTCTCTTCATTTTTATATGACAGTGCGCGTCCTGAAGATCTATAGAGCACATCCAGTTTCCTTTTCCCAATAGGGGAAGAATGGATTGCAGCGTGACCATCCGAAATCTTGTTTTCTTGACCGATCTGTTCAAGATACTGAGATCCAAAATGGGTCTCCAGTCCCCTGTTTTCTTTGGAACTAAAAAGAACCTTGAGTAGATTCCGGATCCTAGTTGGTCTGCTGGCACTGGCTGAATAGCTCTTTTGCAAGCAGTTTTGAAATTTCCAAAGCTGCTATATCCCTTTGAGCGGTGGAACATCTGGAAGGGATTTTTGACTGAATTGGAAAGCGAAGAAAGGGAATAGAATAACCTTCGAAATGATGGACTGTACCCATTTGTCTTGTGTCAAGGATAGCCAGGCTTCTGGGTACAGTGACAATCTTCCCCGACTGCCTCGAAGATGGGCAGTCGGGCAACACCTCAGGGATGCTGAAAGGGCTTATCGGAGGCTTCTCGATTGCCCTGGTTCTGCGGACCCCCTCTGCCTCTAGGGCGGCGTCTACCATTGTTGTTCCCCCTCTGCCTCTGGCGGGAACCGACTCTGTGCGTCAGGCGAAGTCCCTTGAGATTGTTCGGAACCACATCTTTCCCCCTTCTGGCCTTTGGGGTAAGGCCTAGAAGGAGTAGAAAACGGACTCCGGCAGAAAGGGTCTTGCCATCAGTCTCGCACCTAGTCAGGGTTTCTTTCACTTGTGGACCAAAAAGAGATGATCCATCAAAGGGAGTTCGTGAAAGACGTCTTGAAAGGTTCCAAAATTGCATAGCCGCATCCAGGCGTGCCTACGTAAGGCTACCCCTCTTCCAGCCACTCTGCTCGCTCCATCGGCCGCATAACAGATGACACGCATGGAGGAGTTGGAAATAGAATTAAGGATAGCCAGCTGCGTGTTCATTTTCTCTTGGAAACCCGCAGCTGTAGGGTCCTTCAGCATTTCACTCGCTTCTTTGATCAAGTCCCTTTGAAGACGAGTGAAATGGCACAGGTAATTCAGCGAACGCATAGTAAATGTCACTGAGGAGAATATCCGCTTCCCGTACCTATCCATGGACCTAGATTCCTTGTTAGGTGGATGGACAGGCACTGAAGGATCAGCCAGTTCCTTCTTTGTGGCGGCAGCTACCACCATAGCATCCACAGAGACTCCTTTTGATAAAAATTCCTTGTCTGATGGAGCTGTGATGAATTTGGAGGGTCTCCTGGGAGTGGGGTCCACTGAATCAGGAGCCGTCCATGCCTTTAGCAACCACCTGCATGAGGGGGTGAAGGGGGACACCCAGGAGGTGGAAGGACGAGAGCCAAACGCCTCAAGATACACAGATTCGTCCTCCGAAGGGTTGAGGGCTGGCCAATTTCCCCTCTGTTTAAGGATCTCCAGAATGTCTGCAAATGAGACATCTTCAGAAGGGGAACGGGGAACCCTCAGAATCATCCAGATCTGTGTCCGACGTGATAGACTCAGGTGAGTTAATGTGCTTCCTCTTGCAGTTGCTCTTCCGAGGGGGCTCTGCTGCCAAATCAGGTGAGGCCTCGAAGAGGATGAAATCCCCAAAGGGAGCTCCTGAGGAGTTGGCTCTCTGCGGTCCGGGATGAGGAGTGAGTCGACTTACCCTGAGGCAGCATAGAGGGAGGGGCTGACGGAGCCGACTGTGGAGTAGAGCCAGGCTCTAACACACTCCGCATGACCTCGAAGCACCCCTGTCAGGCAGAGCCAGAGGTCCCGCTCCGAGGAGCTAAGGACCCCCTCGGCACCGACAGTGATGGCTCCGAGGCGATGTCGGAGCCGAACTCACCAGCGCTTGAAGCACCGAGGGAGAGGGGGTCGGACAAGGGTCCGATGCCACTCACCCCTCGGAGCCGGCGAGGGAAGTCCGGCGCCGAGATTCCTCCATAGAAGAAAGCGGAGCCGACGACGGAGCCGAAGACAATTGTCTCGGCTCGAGGTGACCACAGTCTCGGTTCCGACACGACCCGGCTCCGAACTCAAGAGAGTCGAAGGAGGAAAGAGTTGATGGACCGGGGCAGGCACCGACTGTTGAGTCGGGCTCTGAAGCATCTGGGCTAGTGCCTCAGACTTGAGTAGTCGACTCACCACCCTCTGAAGGTCATGATCGGACAGCCTCGATGACCTAGAGGAATGAGACCTTTGGCTCCGTTCAGACAGCAGGGGAGATCCTGGAGCCGAATGAACGGAGCCAAGAGAAGGTGACCTAGACCTCTTTCTGGTTGTCGGCTCCGAAGGTCTTGTCGGAGCCGACACGGGCCTCGATAACCTCGGCTCCGGCCGGAGCCGGAAGCCACAGAAACTGTGGACTGAGTCTTATCGGCTCCAGCCGGAGCCGATAAAGGCAAGGTTGAACAACCTGAGGTCTCGGCTCAGAAGCCGGGCCAAGACCTCGATGCCTTGGAGGGCTTCCCTGTTGAGACAGACAGGGAATCCTCAGGCTTCAACAAGCCTCTCAGAATAAGCTTGTTTTTTCTTTCCTGCAGGACCCTGGGGCTGAAGCCATGGCAAACAGCACAGGAGTCCTGCAGGTGCAAAGGCCCCAGACAATAGACACAAGAAGTGTGAGCGTCTGTCAGAGACATTTTCTGACAGCACGCATCACACTTCTTGAATCCGGAGACCCTTGCTTCTTTTGACATAGCCTAACTGGTGAACACAAACACACACTCAGACACACCAGTTATACCCTGTCAGAATATACAACTTTAGTAAAAATACTAAAATTAAAGTACAATAAACAGTAGTAAACTACACAAACACTCCCTAGGGAAGGGAAGGCCTAAGGCCCAAGGGAAGAACTAAAAGTTCTTTTAAACAAAAAACGGGAAAAATTAGGTCGGGGATAAAGTTCAATGAACTACACTAATTTGAGAATAATTAAACTAAAAAAGGGGTAAAAAGAGTAACTTTTAATAGAAAAAGCTTAAACTCACCAGGAACCGGTAGAACAACCAACCTCGAAGCTGTAGCGGCAAACGAGATCTGAGGTAACTCTCGCCTAGCATTGTGGGATATAAGGGGAGCCTCGAGCCGGTGGAACCAACTCTCGAGCTTTAGAGTGGCCGAGTCGGAGCCGAGGTCGGCTCCGAACCCATCCAGCAAGAATGAAGGCGAGATAGACAACTTAACATCAGTTTTTTATTCAGGCATGTCCAAGGGTCAGCTCCCAGTGTTCTCTCCTGTCTATCTGATTAATCTGGGCATCTTGAGGCAATGTAGAAATTACCTCATGTACACAGACAACCCTCTCCTCCTACCACCCAACACTACAACCTGTGAGAGATGCACTTATCTAGCCAAACCAGAGGTAAAGCTCTCTCCAACCATGACTGAACTTGACAGTCATGAGGAGAAGGTAAACATTTGCAACACACCACACTCATCACATAGTCTCACTAAATATACACCACCAAAATCCACACATAGTAACACAAAAACATTCCCAGAGGCTCTCAATAATAATCTGTCTAAACAAGAGAGACCTCCAAAGCAGAAACACAAGCAACCTCCATCCCCCAACACAACCCAAAATGACACATAGCCTACAGACAGTGTGCCATTCAACCACAGCCAATAAGGCAAAACAACGTACCCAACAAACTAGTCATAGGTGACTCTATAGTCAGGCACACTGATGTCCCACTCAACAGGCTAAACAGGGAGAAGATTACTGTCAGCTGCCTGTCGGGTGCCAGGATCCGCCACATAACCCACGTACTCAGGTTATTCCACAACAAGTACAAATATGACTCTGTCATTGTCCATGTTGGTGTGAATGACCTGAGATGTAACTCCCTGGACTACATGAAAAGAGACATGGAAGAGCTCTCCGATCTTGTAGGCCAGGCAGGTATGACCCTAGCCCTGAGTAGCATTCTGCCATCACCCAGAATGATACCACAGTATAAGGACAAAATGACTGACTTCAACAATTGGCTAAGCTTCTGGTGTCATTCTAAGGGGATCCAGTATCTGTCTGCTTGGGATGACATGGTCGACAGACCACGATGCTTTACCACAGATCGCCTACACCTGTCACCCCTGGCATTCCAGATACTGGCTAAGGCTCTTGCTGCCACAATAGTGCCTATTTTAGGCAAGGTTCAAATAATAAATTCACCACCATAACAGGAACAGGCAAGCAAAAACTGAGGGTAATGCTACTCAATGCTAGAAGTCTAAATCTCAAAATGCACTCACTTGAGGCACTCCTTAAAATGGAGACCATCGATAGCCGTGCAGTGACTGAGACCTGATTCAAGGCTCCAGAGAGCACCCCTGCACTACCAGGCTATAACTCATACCAAACCTTTTGGCCATGTAACCTGGACCAAAACACCAAAGGCGGAGGTGTGTCCATATTCATTAAGGATATCCACACCTCCAGGCTAGTTGCTCAGCATAATGCATCTGAGGTTATCCAAGTGCAACTAACTCTGGGCAAAACTGTAATCCAAATTGTAGTTTGCTACAGATCCCCCACCATGCCCCAAGATTCCCACTCGTCTTTTCTTGATGTATTGGAAAATATTAGGGTTCAACCAAACACCCTAATAATGGGCGACTTCAACTACCCCACCATTAACTGGGAAAACTACTCGTGTACCAACTCGTTAGCTCAACACTTTCTGGAATTCATAAACTCCAAAGCCCTGGATCAACTTATACACACCCCCACCAGGGGCAACAATATCCTAGACCTAGTCATTACCAACATGAGTGACCGGTGTTCCACACCAGAAGTCAACTCCTCGTTGGTCCGATCTGACCATAAGCAAATCACCCTTGATATCCACATCCCGTCCCCACTCCCGATTAAGGAAACCACAGTAAAATATTTCTCCAAAACCAACTTCATGCTTCTTAAGACAGAAGTGGTGAACTTCATGACACCCATGCAGATGGACAATACAGTTACAACTGCTGAATCCTACACAAATGCACTCTATAAGCACTTACACGAGTGCATGGATTGTGCTATCCCAAACAGAACCAAAATGCTAGCCTCCAAAAAAGGAAGCCAATCTGGTAGTCCACTGCCATAAACAAACTGTACACCAGAAGGAAGAAACTGTTGCAGAAGAGAGTACAATCCCATGAGTGGAGGAGCTCGCTGGTCAGCCTCAGTAAGAAGCTGAGATCCCTTATACGATCCTCCAAAACTAGCTACAAAAACAAAATCGCCATGAATTCCAAGGACAACCACAAAGCATTCTATAGCTATGTCAAGAATCTCGATGGCAACACCCAGATCTGCTCTGAGTTACAGCACAAACGCACGAAAATTATGGAAGCAACTGATATTGCTAACATCCTGGCAGATAGGTTCAGTGCTAACTTTACCTCCCGTCTCACCCCCTAAAGGGCCCATATCGATACAGGAAGAATGCAGAGTCCCTGTAATCACAACTACGCAGGTAAAAGCTGCACTCTCTAAAGCGAAAAACACAGCAACCATGGGACAGGACAACATCCCAGGCTGCGTTTTACATGGACTTCAGAACGAACTGGCTCCCCACTTAAGCACCATGTTCAATAATAGCCTTGCATCAGGCTTTGTGCCCACTGAATGGCACACAGCAACAGTTATCCCACTCGACAAAGGGGGAGGCACCACTGATCCTGGGAACTATCGACCTATTAGCCTGACGAGCCTGGTCTGCAAGGCCATGGAATGTAACATCATGGAACTCATTAACAACGACATTGGTAACCTCCAAACTCTGGATCCCACCCAGTTCAGGTTTGTGAAAAGCAGATCATGCCTCCTGAACCTGATCGACTTCTTTGAGGCAGTCACCAAAGCCGTAGATGAGGGTAAGGTGGTTCACACAACCTATCTTGACCTCGCCAAGGCTTTCAACACTATCCCCCATTCTGGAATTATAGCTAAACTCACTAAACTAGGTATAAATCCCTACGTCACAAGATGGGTTGCCAACTGGCTCACTGACAGAACCCACACTGTAAAAGTTGCAGACTCCAAATTTGACCTCAAAGCAGTGACAAGTGGAGTACCACAGGGTTCCGTCCTGGGACCTCTCCTGTTTGGTATCTGCTTCTCTGAAGTACAGGCTAACACAGAAGGCCTCTGGCTAATGAAGTTCACAGATGACTGCAAACTAGGAGCCATAGTCAAGTCCCCAAATGATGTGGACATCCTACAGAAGGGCCATGCTGAGACAGATGCCTGGTGTCAGAGCCATGGCCTCAAGCTCAATGCCAAAAAGTGCAATGTCATCCCCTTTGGTAAAAACTCTGTACCCATGAACTACCACATAGGCCGCAATCTACTTAACACTGAATGCATGATGAGACCTTGGGACCCAGGTGGACAGTAGTCTCTCCTTTGATAGTCACATCAATACAGTAGTCAGGAATTCCTTCTACATGGCACACCTCATCATAAAAGGGTTCTCATCCAGGAAAAAAGAGGTCATTGTTCCCCTCTACTCGACACTCATTACACCCATTATATATATATATATATATATATATATATATATATATATACATATATATATACATATATATATATATATATATATATATATATATATATATATATATATATTCTTGTGTATAATTTGTTGAAATCTTTGCATCTGATCTTTAACAGCAACTTGTAAATTTTGAAAGTATTCTTAAAAAAGGCTGACACTTTAAAAGCTGTCACTAAGCTGTTGCAACTGCTTACAAATAGCTGGGGGTGGGGGTCACCAAACAAAATTTTTGTCCATGGCAGCAAATTTCCTTTGTTACAGCTCTTACTATAACTGTGAGTTTAAGCTCATACCAGTGTTAGGAACAGCACAGACTATAAAGGACATGTAGCTATTATCACTCTTCAGAGTTTAGGTTTCCACATCCATAAGAGAAGCCAGCAATTATACCAGGCCGCTACCTTTATAGAAAAATGATAACATTTACAAAATATTATAATATGTAATTAAAATTATTTATTTTTAGATAAATAAATGTTAGTTTAATGTGATAAAAATGGGCCAATAGGTAACCAGATTTTCCTTCACATCATGCAAATCCAAAGTATTCCCTTCTTCTTTTCAGCTAATTAAGTGAACCTTAAGTTTTTCAGTGGTACTAGCAGTGCAATTTACCAAATTCAGTTAAGCTTCCACTTTTAAATTGTTGAAATAATGAATTTGAAAACCGGATCTTTGAATGCTGATAAAAGCTTTTTGACATTTGTTCTCATGGCAAGGGTTTTCAACACTCCCTATGCGTGCTTTGCCCCCTGCACCGTTTTTATTATGGTTCTTACTACTGTCTGACCGCATCTTGGAAGGTAAGAATAACTGTACCAAATTTTCCAAAGTTCACTGCTAGAATTCTAAGGCTTAAACAAAATGTACAAATCCCATAACAGACAAGCGTTGTTAACAGGTCAACAACAGACAGTGTTTTCCTTCAGAAATTAAAGTATTCTTAGAAAAGCACAATCAAAGTAAATGTTAATGACACCTAAATCTTACCAATAGCATAAAGAGAGAGGCAGACATATTGCACTTGCTGTAAATGTTCATCTCATTCTACATCAAGTAGTTTAAACAAAGTCTCAAGACGCATAGAAAATTCACAAAGCCCCAATCCAGAGCTTAGTCTAGCTTCAGTTATTGAATCTGAGTATTCTGCTTTTTGTGAACTCTGCGGACATAGCTTGGTGCTTCTTAACCACTTTTCTGTTTCTATAGTAAGAATAATAGATACCTACTCACTAAGGGGCTACTACTATATAAAGCAGGATTATTTACAGGGTTTGATGTGAAAAGTGACAAAATGGCCTCACTGTTCAAAGCAAGTGCTACAGTAGGTGCACGTAATGTGGTGCAATTAGACTTTCTACAAGGCATGTTGAAAAAGACCTTATAACATCAACTGCATGCTGGGTCATGAGTGACATCCGACAGATTCTCAGAGGGGTATGTGTCTGCCAAGTAAGAAGTTAGCTATGCTTACATAACTAGTGTTAATATGTACCCCCATCTCACTCCCATGTCTAACTGTAAGCTTTACAAGACTAAAAGAGAGAATGACTGTCTCATTCTGGACATGCACTAACTGTTTCCTACTTATTTGGCCAGCTGTTGAACTAGTCAAAAAGAAAAAGAGCTTATGCTGTGCTAATGCAGGAATAGTACTGCAAAGCTACATAAAGTCATCAAAAGTGTGATAGTAGTATCAGTTATCTGATTAGTAACTCAGTTTCAATCAACTCCCTGGGTGCCAAAACTGTAAAAAGTGGTCACACTAACACCTATCCCTAGCAAATATGCACTTCAGTCTTCTGCGCTATTTTTTTCTCTGCAAAACCACTTAAAGAAAAACTCCAAAAGCTGTGGTCAACCATGTAGGTGGTTATCCCTATTCTGTAATCAACAGATAACACAACTTCAGGATAAACATACCTCTGATACTGCCCTGATTTCTGTCTTTCATCCATTTTCACAAACTCTGTTTACTCAGGTACCATGGTCAATGGTATATGCAGTAATCTAGTGAAAAATGCCCACTTGGTTGAGGAAAGAGGCATACCGTCCAGGCTTTCAGTCCTATATTTTAATAATTACTGCATAAGATGTTTCAAACATATCTTGCGGAAAGAATGTAGAGAGAAAAATTGGAATGGTACTATCACCTCCCCTTCTCTCTCTCCATACAAGGTACAAGGCTTTATGATTGTCTGCTACTTTCCTTGTGCAACAATGACAATGTCTATCTGCTCAAAACCATTTCTGGAAAATAATGTGCAAATTTAGGAATTACTTAAACTCAAAAAATGAAAAAAGGTATTTAGGATGATAAGTAGTGAATGCAGATAGAATTTATAATATGCCCTCCTGGAGCACATACAACTTACTATGTGGTCTTCGTGCCCCTCCTAAAATATAAAATTCTGATATAAATAACTTTATGCACTACATGTGAATCACACTGCACTGATACCTTCATCTGTCTGGTCTCTAAAGATAACAGGTTATGAAATAATATAAAAATATGAAAAATGTAGTCCATTTCTAACAGACAAGGCAAAGCAGAGCATGTTTTAACATTCCCCTCAACCTACTTTCATTACTAATCCTAATTTAGATCTCACCGCCCCATGTTCTCTATACTACAGCACTGTCAGGATTGTGAAAACAATTCCCCAAATGGAACCTTGCTGTCAGTGTAAAACTGTGAAGACGTGCAGGGGCAGGGTGCTGTCCCAAGCCACCACTGGTGGGCAAGATTAGCTTAGTAGCAGAGGTATAAAATAGGAGTGTAAAGAATGAAGAATCAAAATTGGTCACTGGATTGTGCTCCTGTTGAGAAAGGTTTAGAATAGTGCAATTTTATTGTGGTGGTCTACGGCTGGCCACAGCAATTACAAGTTATGGTATGGAGGACCTCTGGCCACCAAGTCCACATGTCCTGGTGGGGAGCTGTATTAATCAGTGCATTAACAGGCTATGTTAGCAGTTTTGCTGGCCAAAGAGTTCATAAGCCAAGCTAGTGGGATGGGGTGGATGCGGCAACAAGAAATTCTGGACTATGTTCGGACCACTGTACACTGACAGCTCTTGCGTAGATCGGGAATGCTGTTTAAGGCAAATAAGAACATTCCATCCTTCACAAATGCTTATAGTCACAAGTCTTGGCCACCCTGGTCTCACAGTTTTGGGCAACTGAGTCTACCAGAACGAACAACGGGATAGATGCTTTACTTTGTGTCATAGGTAAGGAGGGAGGGGGTGGGGACAGAAATACAGAAATAATAAGCTGTTATTGATGCAGTGCATGCTGCCTGAAATAACTTTTTTTTAGCAGTACATCTGATACTGCAGGTGAAGAACTAGGCTGAAGAATCACTTTAATGCTGATGCAATATGTAGCTGTTCTGTTCATGAAAGCGCATTTTAGGAATGTTAGTTTCCTCTTGCATTTATTAAACTTATCAAAACATTTTTGTCCTCTGCTATGCTGAAGCCTTGCCCTGATACTTTCCACAGCTGTGGCCAATATTCTGCATGAAAGAAATGCTGATCTTCACAGGCTTGTACAGTTAGTAATATTGATAAATCATTCAACAAATAAATAGCAATATATGTATTTATCATATAAAACAGAAATAAAATCTCTGAAAGCATGCATTCAGACTGTGTTTCACTGATAACTGATTTCATTTTTGACAATAAGTTCACCCTTATTCAGTGTGGAGATATGAACAAGCCCTACCTTCATATAGCTGTGCATACTGAGGGAATCCTGCGGCACGAAGCCACTCACAAGTCTTCTTCGCCTCAAGTTCTGAAAAACAGAGAGAATGAAAATATAAGTACAACCATCACTATCTCTCTCAAGAGCATCAGCGTAAAGTAGTAAAATTCAAATGATGTTAAGAAACTAAAAATTGAAAGTGCCACTGTGAAAGGAGAACAAGGACTTCTTATTTCTGCCTGGGACAGTGGCATTCATTTGATGGCATGCATGATAACAGAGTCTAATGCTCTGGCAAAAATAGCAATATCAAAGAACTTTACAATGACAGGAAATTTATTAAAGGACAGATTCAGCACTTGTAACTATGAAGAAATCTATTCCCAGAAATGCAATGACCAAGAGAGCTGTTGTTCCATAATGAGGGGATACAACAGAAGAAGCTACTTAGACACATTGTCAGAGAGACACTCCTATACTGAGAAATAGCTGCCCACTGCTTGTACTCAGCATCACAGGGCACGTTTCTACTCTTTTCTTGGTGTAAACTGCCAAACATTACTGACTACACTCGGGACATGTAGGCATACTGAACCAAGATAATGTGATATAACATCAACAGTACATGAACTCCCAGGCATACCTCTCAATCTGTTAGCACAAGAAATATGGACAAAGCCTGACCAAAAATAGGAACAGATTTTAAATATTAACATTTTTAATTTAGAAAGTTGCTAAAATAACAATATTTGTCTTATCATACATTTTTTCTGAAGGATATGAGGTCTGAAACGCAAACGAATGTCATTATTTAATGACTTAAGTCCTCAGACCACCCCAGTGATTAGCCAGAAAACCACAGAAAATATAAGACAAAAAATCTGGTCATTCTGCAAAAATCTGTTCAGCTGAGAGGCATGCTCCTGAGCCAGCTCAATACCATTTTACAGCACTTTTGTGTGCGCAAAGAATGTGCAGCTGTTAAACTGCTGCCAAAGTTAACAGGACACAGCTGTGTGACTCACAGAACTGTCTCCTGTATGCTGACATTTTTTCATATACTTACTGTAGGGAGGCACAAGTTTCAAGTATAATGTAACTATATTAATATATGCTGTCTTACTGGAATATTCCTTGCTGTTTTAAGATGATAACAAGCCTGAATATCCATACACAGTATTAACAGGAACAGTTGTGTTAAAAAGGTAAAATGTTCATGCATCTTCCATATAATTAGGCCTTTTGGATAACACTACTGACAGAAAAGCTCTGGTAAGGAAACAAGTACTGTAGTATAGTGTCACTTGTTAAGAACAGCATGAATTTAAACAATAAAGAGTACAGCACAGGAAATGCAAATCTGATAAAAAAGGGAACTCCCGCTGGAGAGATTGAAAGCATATTTACAACAGTTACCACTATAACTCTAATGTATGTAAATCTATATGTGTGTGTGTGTGTGTGTGTGTGTGTGTACACACAGTCTCTCTCTCACACACACACACACACACACACACACACACACATACAAACACACACACACATATATATATATGTGTGTGTGTGTGTGTGTGTGTGTGTGTGTGTGTGTGTGTATATATATATATATATATATATATATATATATATATATATATATATATATATATATATATATATATATATATATATCCATATACAAAAAGAAGGTACACAATCACAAAATACAAAAATGATCAGCACTCAAATTATATTTAAGGCTAGTTATTAACGTTAAGTCTTAAAATAAACAGCATAGCATAAATCCAGAAACAATCAGCAAATCAGTTTCACCCACTGGCGTCATCAGTGCAAATCAACCAAAACCCTTCCCAGAGTAAAGTTCATGCTTAAATACAAGTACATTTAAAAGGACATCACACCAAATGCATACTAGTCAGAAAGCACATAAAAACAGTCTACTACTCAAATTTACATAAATATTCATATGCAGTTATCTATATCTATATATATATATATATATATATATATATATATATATATATACACACATATATATATATATATATATATATATATATATATATACACACACACACACACATACATATATATATATATATACACATATATATATATATATATATATATATATACATACATGGGTCTACTTTGATTCACTGCTGAAAACTCATTTCACTGAATTTCAATTCACCCTCAAAAAATCACTGAAAGCTCAAATCACTGAAAACTCATTTCACAGAATCACATTTCACTGCATGTAAATACTGTTGGGCAAATAAAACGGGTCTATTTTATATATTCAAACGCTTAATTGTTCGAATCACTAAAGATCGAACTTTAGTGATCGAACAATTAAATATTTGAATATATTAAAAATAAATATTTACAAAAAAAAAAAAGAAAAAGTAAAGGGTGTAAGCAGGGGAGCAAGCCCCTCTGCACCCCCCACACTCCCCGCTACTTAAATATGCCAACTCCGAGATCGCACTTCAGTGTGCTACAGTGTGGAAATGGAAAATTTCACATTTCCTACACTGTAGTTAGTGATCTGGGAGTTGGTATATTTAAGTAGCGGGGGGTGTGGGGGTGCAGGGGGTCTTGTCCTCCTGTTTACACCCTTTAGTTTTTTTTTTTTATTATTATTTTTTTTTTAATTTTTTTTAAATATTCGAACATTTAAATGTTCGATCACTAAAGTTCGATCTTTAGTGATTCGAACATTTAAGCGTTCGAATATATAAAATAGACCCAAATAAAATGTATATGCCCTTTCCCCACAGTAGTGCGATCCTGGAATTAGTATATATCGTTAGGGTGGGTGTCCCCCACATGGGGGGTGTGTGTGACATAGCCCCCCACCGACTTAGCTTTTATATTTATTAATCTTATTTCACTGAACGCTAACAATATATATGGAAGCATAGATTTTTGTCAAATGCTCAATGCAATGAAAGTCAAATCATCTATCACAATTCATTGAAAATTGTAGAAATACATATATAGTATGAGATGTTTTTTTTTTTTGGAACAGCAGTCATTACAGAAGTGTATTTGCAGGATTGAGTGAATGATTACCATTTGTGCTTGTGTGCCAACACTGATTCTGTGGTGTCATGTTTTTTTCTTTTCTTTTCTCAGGGGTTGTGTGACTGTGGAGTTAGCATAAATAAGATATGGGGAGGGGGGGTTGTCAACCTGCAAAAAATAGGTTTTGGGTGGCACTTATGTTGTGTAGAATGCTTTCAATGAATTGTGATTCAACAAAAAGTGTTTTTGATTAAATGTTTTACATGATTTGACTTTCAATAAATTCAACATTTGATGAAAAGTCATGCATTTATATATATATATATATATATATATATATATATATATATATATATATATACATGTGTGTGTGTGTGTATATATACACACCACACACGCGCATAGATATACACATACATAAAGGGGCATATATGCATATATATATATATATATATATATATATACATATATATATATATATATATATATATATATGTATGTGTATAAATAATTTTGATATATCTATAGATCAATATATATGTGTGTGTGTGTGTATATATACATATATATATACATATATATATATGTATATATATATATATATATATATATATATATATATATATATATATATATATAGGTAGATATATACATGTGTTTGTGTGTGTATCTCTCTCACTCTCTCTCTCTTGAGACAGACAGACCAATGGCTTAAGAAGGTCAATGGTATACAGGGATGGAGTTCCTAAGTGCAGCCTCCAGAGACACTCGAGAAGCCAGCTAGAGGAGAGGAGGAAGTGAGTAGGCATTGTCAGCAATCCATTCCAGATGAAGGCTGATATGTTGATCATGTGGTAGGAATGTCACCTGGCTGAGACCATGGGCACTACTAAATAACAGGAAACAGATGAAATAGGAAGTTCTATGGCCTGCCAGAAAGTGTGACAAGCATTAACTAGAGAGCGATGTGTCACAGCATACTCTCGGGTTCAGTGCTGTAGAGACCTCCTAGTCAGTGCACTTTTCAGCAGCTAGAGGGAACACAAACAAAATTCCATGTATATTCAGCATGCCACCTTCCTCATTGTTTGCCTTGCATTATCTCACTGATGCAAACCCACCCAAGATAGATGGGGCCCTTCTATGGAATGATGAGGGGTACTACTGCTTCCAAGACAAGGAAGATAAAACAATCAATCGATCATCATCAGAAGAAGATGAAGGTCAGGCTGATAAAGGGCCACGAAGTCTACTGAAAGTTTTATTAATACAAAAATATAGTAGTGAAAAAAATCCTTCTATGTTGTTCTTTTTTGCTCTCCGGTTTGCCACTGAAATCTACAGTCAGTGCTCATTAAGATCCCTCTGAGCTAGACTTTGTAATGCCCATATATTTATGTCATGCTTTCTTAAAACAACAAACTGCCCATGGTCTCAGCCAGGTGATATTCCTACCTGCTGAAGTCCTATAATTTCTGTCTGTGGCTGATCCAATGACTTGCTAGCATTTTATCAGAACAGCTTTTCCTCATCAAGTCTGAGTTTCCTGCATAACCTTTAGGGAGAGATAGGAAGAATCTTATTTTTTTTCACAACAGAGTATTTTCAGCCTTCTCATACTGCATATGTATTTTGCCTCCCTTCAAGTTGAGAACACCTTGTTCACTTACACCGTTATGCCCTAAAACTTCAGCAAAAGTAAAGTTCAAAGAATATGTGCCACTTAGCCAACCAATTATTTTAGTTGCCACAACATATAGAATTTAGGAAACTCACCATGGAACTACCTAACCCACCATTTCCTCTGGCTAAGATTAAAAGAAATTCAGAACTCCTCAGAATTCAAAAAGAATACCAAAACTTGTAGAAAAGAAATGTGTGGATGACTGTTTTGTCTAAGACTGATGTCAAGCACTCAAATTAGGTATGTCAACAAAAGCAAAATATATTTCTAAATATAAATATGTTGCATAGTGATATAAATACAGTAGTCAATATATCCTCCTTATATTCATTTGGATCTTCAGTGTGTTCCACTTTCCTCCCACTTACCAAAGAGATGCTGTAGGTGAACTGATGATCTGCCTGCTAATAGGAGTGAGTTTCAGGTGTGAGTGTGTGTTTGTGCATACTGCAAAACACCAGAGTCATTGCAAGGATAAGCTTCTGTTTTGTGACTTTGGCCCACTGACAGCCAAGATATAATCGGGCTTCCACAAGACCCTGAACTAAACAAATTGCTAATTAGAGAATAAAGTATATATACATAATCATAAATAAAATAATAATAATATAAAATATATGTAAAATAATATAACATTTAGACAGAGAAATGCAGCACCTTATTAAGCATTCAAAAATCAAAACAAAAAAAAACCATAACAGGGACGAAATTATCACTGTGTAGATATCTTCTAGTCACAATCTATATTTTATTATTTTTCAGCCTTAACTAACTTCTTGCCTTTAAAACCTTGGAAAACAGCATTCATAACAACAGGTAGCCTTTGCTCTAAAAATGTTGGTGTTGAATATGATACTGTGTAAACTAACGGAGTTAAACATTCCTACACTAACTGTAATTTCTACAACGTACCTGTGTGGTGACAGCTATTTCACTCTGCTGATTTTAATAAATCTGTAAAAGGCACGTTACTCTTAACCTCTGCAAGAAATCTGGATAAAGCCTAAAATTAAAAGGGAACAAATGCCCCAAAATAGGGACAGATTTTAAATATTGATCTTATATACTTAGGAAATTGCTACAGTAACAGGATTTGTGTGAGTACGCATTTTCTGCAAGAAACAAAGTCAAATACTCAAATGTGTGTCATTATTTTGTGACTTCAGTCCTTAGTGAAAACCATACATTTTATGAGGCGCATACCAAAAATATGAGGCAAAAATCCGGTCATTCTGTGAAAATCTGGATAGTAGAGAGCTATGAAAAGGCATCTCAGAGCATGGTTATTTATTCTAATATCCTCATTCCTTTTGCTTGTACAGTACTACTAGCAAGTCTACGCCCAGGTCAGACTGTGGAACTTATGAAGTTCAGAAAATGAAAGGCTGATGGAAGGAGGCTGTTTTCAGTAGGAAGCCTTAAGAGGTGTTTTTTTTTTTTTTGGGCATCCATTAAGTCTGGCATCCAATTCATGAAATTAATCCAGGAATGTTGGGAGTAGATCAGTTACCACAGATATATAACTGAAGTGGAAATTAGGGTACAGGAATGAGGGATAAAATGCCAACAGTTATGAAAATTTTAACAAAATACACCAGACTTAAGAGACAGCTAGGATCCTGTGTTGATGTGTTGATTTTCTAGACAGAAAAGAAGGCAAGAAGACATATGACAGCCTACCTTCTGTTCTATTTACTTCTATAAATCCACTTCAAAGAATCCAGATGATCAGGAAGAAAATAAATTTTAGATGGCGTAGAGTTACACATTTGATCAGTTTTATAACAGCTTTGTTAAAGAGCTGTTCCCAGCAACTTAATCTTCTCATTAAATAGACAATAAGGATTTGTGTTTAAGGTGTGTTACTCTGGACAGAAGTCAGTAGATGTAAGAAAAGTATATCTACTGCTACCAGGCAAAGTTATCTGGATAAATTCTGCATACCTTTCCAATGTCAGATGTAGTTTCTGCTGAGTACATCACATTCCTTCCTATATTTTAAAGACATTATGCTTAGGTTAACTGGTAACTCTTAAATAAAACTGCCTGCATGTTTAGAATATGAATTTTTCCCCATTGGTTGTTGTAATGTTATTTTTGTCACATTTTAGTTAGCAATTTGAAAAAAACAAATAAACATGCAGAGTGACAGTAAGCCACGGTGGACAATGCAGATGAAAAACTAGGATGAGAAAGAAGGTCAATAACCAAATAACTACAGCTCCATAATGTTGTTACTATGTACATGCAGTAACAAAAATGGAGAAAGAGTATGCAAACTCAATGTGACTACATAGCAATGGATGTATAGTATAAAAAGGCAAACAATGAGATTATGAAAGCATAAGACTTGTCAATTCGAGTAGGAGGATATCATGCTAAAACAGCTACAGGAAAAAGAAAAGTTGCAGAGAGATATGTATATAGAGGGAGGAAGAAAAATGTATGGGGTGTAACAGTTTCACTGGCATGGCACAGTACAACTTTTTATTCAGATTTCCAAATAAAGCTTTGACTCCCAGCTCCTCAACAAACCTACTTGTTGATCACAACTGAATGAGTATTCAACTCTCTGCAAAAACAAAAACATGAAAACCCCTTTCACCTCCATCCTCATGTATGGGTGTTCACTCCTTCACTTCCTCCTTACTTATATATGCTAAGTTAATGGTCACACAACCAAGGGGAAAAGAGACACCTCCATTAAGAGTGACAACAATGACAACACATTAACATATTCTCATTTTCACTTAGAAACATCCATCATGATTTTATTTCATCTAGAGATTCAGCACTCTTAGAACTGTAGATTAAACAGGTATTACGGTTACTTATATGACAAATACTACTGTATAGCTATGAAACTCTGATGATTCTATTAAAAAGAAATCTATGACTAAATTTATGTTTCTAAAAGTAAGTGGCCTCAATGTCCACTGGTTTTACTGTAGAGGAAAAAAACACTTTTGAAAATTTCTCCAACTGTTCCTCAGGTCACCCTTCTAAACATACTATACCCTGCCCCTTTTTATTTTGTGAAAAAAAAACTTACAAAGAGGTTATATACATAACAGCAAAACTTCTCACAAGCTACTTGTTCCACTGCATTGACAACTTACATTTACAGAGAAAGGGTAGGGGACTATTAACCATACACCATGGCAGTGTGCAAAGTGCCATATCATATGGTGACAGTGATTAGAGCTTCAAAATGTGCAAAGAAGTGGCTGGAGAACAGCCATGTTGCCTACAGAAAGGGAATATGGAAAATGAAACTAATCTTCAGTATGCTCATACAACCTAGCTTTATGCAGTGGGGGGTCAACCAGTAAAGTGAACATAGTGCACAACAACAGAATGCAGTCATAGTACATTTAGGCAATTTGAGTAATGGCAGACCAGACCAGTGGCAGCATTGTGTAACACAGGACAATAAACACCTGGAAGTATTTTGCCTATGCTTGTATCAGATGCACATTGACATACAGGAAAACTGTGGGGATAGCAAACCTCTTTAACTGCTGGTAAAAGCATCTCACTGCGACAATGACTCTCTGTCTGTCCAGTATGACTAATAGTGCTCACTATTACTGTGGAGAGTCATGGAGGTTCTTCATATAAGTACATACTATGAAAGCTGGATTTACCATGGCTTCCACTGGTGGGCCACCCTTCCTGCCCTTCTGTTCTGAAGAAAGCTGAACACTGGTGTAAGATTCCAGTCTTTCTAAATCACATATAGAGTAGTTTTTTAGAAGTCAAAGCCCATCTTACTCCTTTTTCTACCTCCCTTTAAATATTTAACCCACTAAGTAAATGAACTGTGCTATAAATACTTTCTGCTGTGCTCTAGTAATACCATAACCAAAATTTTAATCCATCTCTACCACAATTTCAGTCACTTTTTCCTCTCTCCACTTTTCTCTGAGATTAGCCTTTCCCCTTCTACTACCTCACTTTATTGCATTCATAAACTACGTCTACCCTATCTTATATACCACCCGACTACCCGTAAGAATCTCAATCCAATGCTTGTATGATAACTGGGAAAAATGGCATACCACTTTTGATTATACTGAGTATGATCCTATGTCTCATTGTAGCTGTATTAGTAAAATCCATGTAAAAATGGATTGTACTAAATATGGTATGTTTGAGCTTTTCCCCTGGGGCATCTGTGAAAAAGGTACCTATGCCTAGTCGAACTTTCCTGGAAAACATGCTAATAAATACATAAATCTGCATTTATATGTGCACTTCAGATTTCCCTGCAGTGCTGTGACACTTGTACTCTATCTCCAACATGTCTGACTCTTAACGTGCATGCTCCGAACTGTCTTATTCCTGATCCACTAGCCTTGCTTAGTATGAATCTTAGCATAAAATACCAACTAGCACAACTAAATACGGTTGTGTAACACAATCACACCTTGCAGTAAGGCTCTTAAAAAATAATCTTGAACTAATACCTGTATTAACCCTGTTACTGATGACATCTGACTTCTTTACATATTTTTCAGTTGAACTCCCTCATTTTCAACACCTAGAACACAGTCACCAAAATACATAAATCCCTTTCATAATATCTATAAGGCTGACTCCATAGCGCACTGTGATTGTGCCATGACTGTAGCCACATGACCTGGCTTCTGTAAGTACACCTAGTGCAGGTGGTGCTATCCAGAGAGGGACAGATATCAGCAATCAACATAAGCTTGCCAATCCAAAGGTCAGGGTGGGGGTTAATGACGCCCTGGTACCTAAATGCTGCCTGAGGCAAGGGCAGAAGTAGGCCTCATTCCCCAGCCATGGTGTGTTTGCTCTTTGGTTGAGCATCCGAGGTAAGCAGGAGTGTACATTCACTCTGGTGCTTTGAGCAGCAGGCACTGCATCATCATGTTTGCTTGCCAACAGGTGAAGGGTGACAGAAGCACCTGAAAAAAACTCCTAACCCCTGTTAGTAAATATTAGCAATCCATAGTTTTCACCTGTCCTTCCTGGTAATTGCTGATCTCTGATTAAACTGAAAATCTAGAATGAAAGTATTTGAACACATCAGATATTCAAATTCAAAACAATATAGATTTTATATTTTTTAATATAGCAGTTAAAATGCAAGCTTTTATGAAATCATATCTCTTTCTAAAAAAATCTGTAAATGCAAAGTAACCCAACATTCAGCATATTTATCAGGTTTGCATTTTCTCACTGCTATTTGTTAAAAGTCAAACTACTAAAAAGCTAACTTAAATGTGTAGGTGGCACAGCTATGCAAATTGCCAAAGTTACAAATCAAAGGTCTCACTGGAGTACTAACGAGCTATTGCTCAAGCAGCAATCTTTCATCAACTTTCTCCTTCGCTTGACAGTTTATCAAAAAGCCAGAAATTTTCACCACACACTGGATTTACTTACATGGCATCTTCATGTATATTCAGACATACATGCCCAGTTGAAAATAAAAGTAGGTTTATTATGGGTGCAATAATATTGTCAGGACTGGTCAAAAAAAGACTTGACAATTCTAGATGCAGAAGGAGTTTCCCAAACTTCCCCAGACACAGATGCTTACAGTTCAAAAAGAATTTAGGGAAAATTCAACTTTTTGTTTGCAATAACAGCTAATCAAGTTAAAAATCCTTGACAAAATAAAGCAGAACCACACAAAGGGGATAGTGGAATGAACAAAAACACATTCAGTCAAAATGGTTAAATAATATGTGAACTTTAAACACGGAATGAAAACACTGCACAACAACTGTCAGCACTGCAAATCTCCAAAGGAAAGTACTGCCAGAAGGCACTAAGTGGTCAGACTTACTGACTTCTGTTAAATGCTGGCTTCCAGATGTGTTGGACTTGTGGGAATTCAATCTAAACAGAAAAAGCATTATGACTTATAATCATATCAAATGAATTGGCACTAAATGAGCTATGTCACAGCATCCACACAGACAAAACTCAAACCGTACACAATACAATGTGTGTGCGTGTGTGTGTGTGTGTGTGTGTGTGTGTGTGTGTGTGTGTGTGTGTGTGTAACTAAATAACTAAAAATTAAAAACATAAATCTGACTAACATTCCATCAATGAAATTACACCAACAGAATAGTGAAAATAGAGACACAAAGCAAGTGTTTTTGCAGATGGCCATGCCTCCCTGTACCCCCCACATAAGTACTGCATTCACTGTATATATATATATATATATATATATATATATATATATATATATATATATATAGATATAGATATATATATATATATATATATGTGTATCTAGCAACTCTAAGATTACACAATGGTTGGGAAAAGGAGAAACTTCTTTAATGTTATCATGTGCCGATCTTGTACAAATAAACTACATGTATATCAATGAAATGAGAATCAATCAAACAAGTTGACTATTCCCTTTTTGACAAAACAAACAGTTCAACCAACTCCACATATATACATACTCACATACACACACACACACACACACACACACACACACACACACACACACACACACACACACACACATATATTTATACACACACACGTTTACGCTAATGACATATGGCATATCTACATATCTCCATTAATAAATACCTATATCTGTTGTCTCAGGTCGGCATGCACAAAGCATTTAACTGCATGCTATGTATATCCTCAAATCTCCCCAGTCACAGCCCTTACTGTCATCCTCTAAAAAAGGCAAAACAATAAAAAAAGACAACTAGTAGGAGCACTAGGTGTTACACCAAGTGGAGTCTAAGCTTGGTGAGACCACAATGTTTCAATGCACTTGCAGTATTAGCTATGGTGAAATCAGCATAAGGAGGCACACTTACCCCTTAAAAGACAACAATATCACACTTAAGGAGAGCTGCCGAGGGGAAAAATGGCGCTCCAAGGTAGATAGGGTAGGCCAACCCTATTCCACCCAATGCTTGCCTGGGAATACAGAGCCGATAGGGATTCTTAGGCAGGAATGAATGAGCCGCACAGCTTTTGCCTAGCCTAGGAATGGCCAGGTGTAGTTCCCCCCAGAATGCAGCCATCAGGTGAGATCCTGTGGGGAGCAAAAAAAAAAAAAAAAAAAACAGCCCACAAACTGTATGCACTAAAAATCAGCGTTATTAGCATTAACACTTCAAAACAACTGTGTCACCAATACCGACTCCCTGCAACATAATCTACTGGCCATGAATTAAAATAAAAAAAAAATGATGAGTGAAAAATAAAATTAAAACTACATCAGTACTGGCAAAGCAAACCATAACATACCTAACTAAACTAAATACGCACAACTACATTATATAATTAACAAATCATAGCATAACACTCTCAATGCTGCTAAAATAATACAAAAATTTGTCTTACAATGGAAACATATCTTGCACTGTAAGATTAAAGAACCCAATATATATGCTGATGAAATGTATTTCTCATAGGACCCACAACAGCACACGGTCTTTAATTTTATGTAACACAGAAAAATAAAATGTAACTTTATTTATTTTCTTTTAATATATAACTGCCTCTCACTAATCTGTATGAACAGTTTTTAAAAGATGTTACAACTAATCTTCTTATTAGTACGTTGATGAAAAAACATATCTTCTGTTTTAATTCCCTAAGTCTCAGATTTTTTAAAGCATTGTAATATTTGCCAAAAATTTCACAACATACTGAGTTTCAAAGAAAGCTGAAGAAGTTTTCTTGTACAGAATAAAATGTTGATAGTAAAGCAATGAGAGCTTTGAGCAGCCTTGCAGAAAGACAAGGACCCATAAGATAAACTCAGGGTGCTTGTTGCAGTTTGGCTTACTGTAACATAGTCACAACAGAATTTTGCACTGGCAGTTGTCAGTGTTGAGCTGTAATATGCTACATTATCATAAATTACTGCCTCACCTCTACTAAATCACCTTGCTGTCTAGATCTATAGTCTGGATAAATGTCTTTACAATGCTGTCAGTCGCTTGACTTTTAGAAGTATGACATCAACAACTCAAAATTAAGAAAAATAAACAGAAAGGTTTACATAGCCATCAACATTTTACTTCCCAGACTTTTTTTTTTACACACTGTATGACCTCATTGATACTTTTTGATTTTACACACGGAGTTCAAAGCACTCAAGTACAGCCCACTCCAACTAATTAGATGAGTTTTTAATTTCCCTTCTGAGGCAGGGGGCCAAGCAATTACAGCAGAGGGGCATGCCAACACACACACACACACACACACACACACACACACACACACACACACACACACACACACACACACACACTCAAGAGTTTGCGTTTAATGCAGGCAAATCTATAATTAACAGATGTCTTGCTGTACGCATTCTAGGCCAAAGCTCAAAATTACAGAAAAATGCTTCTAAGTGGCTTCTAAGAGACTGAGACAATCTTTGGATCACTATTTTCACTCTATAAAAAACATCACTGTCCCATCTTTTGATAAAACTGCAGACAGCAAACTCTTCTTAATCAAAATGAAAATCAAAATACTATATATTAAATTCATCTAAACTTTTTGGGAAAGATTGTCTCAAAGCTGGCTTACAGAAATGCATTAAGCAAGATCCCCTTTAAAATAAAATGAGTGTGTGATAGGAGCAGCATGATTTCTGATGGAGTTAAAGGGGTAAGAAGCAATGAATGGCGCACTGGAGGAAACGGTAAACAGAAGGGGTGCATTACAGTGCGAGATGCCTACACAAAGAATGAGTCTGTTGTATGCTGTACTTGTGGGAGATATACATTTTGCAGTCACTAGAGAAAGATTAACAATGACTGACAGACTGGGACAGTGTGACACCTACATTTAGAAAAATAAGGGACGTGAAATGGAGGTGGTAATGGAGTTACAGTGTACTTGGGAATAGGATAAAATACACAGTGGAAGAGGCTATGGATGATAATGATGAAGAAGAAAAGGAAGGAAACATAAATTGTTTAGTTTTGAAGCTGGAAAGGAAGCAGGACATCCTTGGTGAGCAGCTAGAATATATACATACATACATATATATATATATATATATATATATATATATATATATATATATATATATATATATATATACACATATATAAGCTATCAAAGGCATGGAACCATGATGAATACTGCAGCGGCAAAACGGAGGTGCAACATAGTCATGAGGGAATGTAATCTTCCAAAAGTGAACTGGGAAGGGTCTCCCATCAAGGGTTAAAAGACAGAGGGGCACAATGGAAGTTTTTGTAGATGTGCACCTCAAATTCATTTTAAGATCACAGCTGGAATTGGAAATATCCTTGTTCTAGTCCTAACTAATGTACATAAGATGAAAGGAGTTGAGGTGAAGGAGTCACTATCCAACAATGGCAATGCCATTGTGCTGTTTACCATCCCTAGACTAACAATCAAAACATTCCATAAGAAGAGACATCTAGTATTAAAGTAAGTTATACTTAAACTTGTTGGGAGAACAGATGAAACATCTGTAAGAGTGTTATGACCTGGGGACAGTGAATGAACTGTGAGAGTGCGTGAGGAAGAGAAAGAAATCATGTAACAAGATAACGAGGCATTGTACGAAGATGAGACAATCCAGATGGCTAAAGAGAGGTAAACAGCAGGGCTCTATGTAAGAATGATGATGAATAATATGATAAGAAAAATGGCCATGAGGATGCCACAAAAAAGACAGCAAAGCATATATGCTAGGCCAAAGCAGCCCTCAAAAACAGGCAAGAAGGGAAGGATGTATAGGTGATATCCATACTTCAGATATATGACAGAAAACAAGAAAAGCTGGCGAGATATTACTTTATCAGAAGGGGAGGTCAGAAACCGTTGTAGAACATGTAAAATAACTGATTGTTGTTTTTTTTTTATCTCTGCTTTTACAGTGGAGTGACAAAACAGAGCACAGGCAAAGCATAGCAGACCAAAATAACATGTAGACAAACAGATCGGAAAAGTGCAACAAAATAAGTACTGAAGAAATGCAAGAGTCTTTAATGTGACACAACCCTCCAGATTAATTAATTCCTAGGGTATTAAAGGAGTTAGCAACAGTGTTTTTCTGAATTGTAACTGTGCTGCACAACACGAGTTCCGGAATAGTGGTTTCATTGAGTAGAGATTGGCAAACTCTGAAACCATGAAATATTGAACCTGTAAGTCTCACTTACATATTTAGGAAGATCATGGAAACATTTTTCATGGCACACATTACCATTCCTGAATACAACTTCTCTGACCAATGGAAGATGGTACGGCTTCAAAAGAAGGGGTTCTGGCACCCACAGTCCATTTCAGTTTGGAATTATGACTGAGTATTAAAGTGGATATGCCAACATAACTGATGCAATATAACTGTACAACGCAGTGTGCTCAACACAGATCAATCGGGACCAGTGCTGTTTAGTGAATGTGGGAAGCAGTTTCATCTGGCCAGATGACATAATGACTGGTATGGGCAAAGAGGTAGTAGTTGGGATATAATGCCAAAAAGGGCAATCATATACATTTCAAGGAAAGTATATCACTCATGGTGGGTGACTTTAACAAGACCGGGGAAGAAAGGGATTCGAGCATAATAACAATTCAAGAGATGAATCTTACATGTGAAACAGCAGTCTGTTAGCCTAGCTTTTAGATTTGACATCAAGGCTTTTGACAATGTTGGGGAACGTTATCTTACTGCATCACTGTACTTTTGTTGAATGCTTAAGTGAAGCTTTCAGGATCTGCTAGATGTCAGAAATGGATTCTGAATTGGGCTAATAATTTTTCTGACTATAGTAGGCATATTCTCTAAAAATATTTTTCATTTTAAATGTGCATTTTTGCTTGAAACATGAGCACCACATAACTAACTCTCCCCTCTGTACAGGGTTCAACCCAAAGACAATCAAGTACAGAGAGCAAAGTCTCTCCAATAATACCTCAGTCAGAAAAAGTTGCGTTCCTTGTCTAAGACTGCTGTGGTGTCACCTACATCTAGCTCTGATATCCTTTATAGAAAGAAGAATCTTCTGGAGAAGTGCTGAAAAGAAAAGCAGTGCCTACAGACCAATGGCATCCCTTCAGAGTTCAAATGTCTCCTCAGTGTCAAGAATGGATGCTGTAGTTATTTGTTTTTCTGACCGTCTCAGATGTAACACTCCTAAAAATAACTGCTTAACTAGCAACTGGGAGTAAAATATCTGAGATATAAGAATGATAGCTGCCTGCTCCATCTTTGTTTCTTTCTGTCGCTGGCAGACTCCAGGAAATGAGGGCTGATCCAGAGCACTAATTTCTAAGGTGGACAAGGGAAGAAAGCTTGCCCCCCCCATCTTTGGCAGTCCAATAAGACCCCCCCCCCAAAGCTGCCACTCAAAATTCTACGACAACCTGAAGAGAGAAGGTCCCTTTGGGTGGTAGAAGAGAAGAACAAAGAAATGGAGGAAGGATGACTGCTTACCCACCCCAGCCTCTCCAATCAAGATGCCCACAGATCAGGCAGAAAAAGGCTGCAGGAGAAGGGAGGGAGACAGTATTGCAGAGTAAACATAAGCAAGACCTGATATTATGTGAAGTTTCTTGCACAACTGTATACATACTCATTTCATAATTCACTGTTGCAGGAGAAAATTCCGACAGCTCATACTCTGAGGATGTACTTGTTGAAGTGACCATTGCAGGACTGAAGTGCAAATCCTGCCCTAACTCCAGAAGCAACATCCAAGTTATAATGCTTAGAGAAAGTATAAGCAGAACACCAGGTATCTGCTTCAAAATCAGACCAAGGGCTGCTCACCTCCCCCAAGAAAGCAGTAATGGCCACTGTGACTTTAGCAGACTAGGGCTTTACCTTCCTCGGTATGTTCTTGTCATGAAATGAAGACACTGGGCCAGACATTACGGGTTGGTCTGCTGAAAGCAACTCTTCCCTCCCTACCCTTGTCAAAAGATATAAATAAGTAATTTAACTAAGTAAAATCTGAAAAAAGATCAGCATTAACTACATTAAGTAGATGATAAAAATCCATTTACCTCAGCAGTACAAAATACAGTGCAATAAAACCATAAGTTTCAACCATCCAGAATTTTGTAGAATGCCTAGATTTTTTACTTACATTCTTGGTCTGTGACTTTTACAATTTGCAGTTTTCAGGTAAATCACTGAGGAATGACGTCACTAACGTAAAGTAGATATTTGAGTTCAGACAATGTAATCTAATGCAAAACCTGTTATTCTACAAACATTCCAAGCTTTTATGTACAATATTTAAAATTTGTTGCAGATTTTGGGATTTTATTTCCCCTTTATTTTTGGCTTTGTCCAGATTTATTGCACTAACAGTTTGAGTGGTATGCAATCAACTGACTCATAAATTAATGTTTTGTGCTGCCACTATTGTCAGCGAGGATGCAGATCTCTGCTTGGTCCTTAAACAAGACAGACCTGACCGTGAATGGCAGGACAGATGCTGAGCAACAGACAAAATCTACAGGAAACCAGCTGTCACCCTGTCAGCAGTAACATCACACAAGCAGCTTTTATTACTGCAAGGAATGAGAGCTCCTGCAACACTAAACATCATTGTTTGCACTTTCTGCATCAGTTTAAGATTAGGAGGAAAAAACTTACACTCTTTCACTCTTTGTCCTACTACAGTAATCTGAAGATTACTTTTTTTTATTTGCTCTTCACTTGAAGAACTGGGGGGTGCAAGGACTGGCTGCTGTAGTGTAAGAAGCCAATCGATTCTGTACAGTACGCAGAAGTCCTTAAGTCCTTTTTTCTTTTTGGCTATTTACTTGAAGAGCTGAGGGGGTGGAGCACAAGTTTGTTGGACCCTCATAGGGCATTAGATGAGCCAGCTGCAGATCTGAACATAAACAGCACTTCATCTCTGCAGCTATTATCATTTCTTTTAAATCAGCTGAAACTAGATGAAGTTTAAGAAGAACCACACTGAACAGAATGCAATACTAATGTCAGAAGAAAATCACACTAACAGCTTTGTCAGTGTTCAGCAATAAAGAAGAAAACATATACAGTGAATATAAAAAGTGTACACACCCCTGTTAAAATGCCAGGCAATTAAATCAAAAGGTGCTTCAACAAAGTATAAGTTTAAGGGTGTGCGCACTTATGCAACCAGCTTATTGTATGTTTTTTATTTTTTATATTTTTTCTCCTAACAGATTTGTTTTTCAATTGAATTGTACAGGTTATATTTCCCATTAAAGGTGGGAAAAGTTTTGAAATTATTTATTGTGGTCTCATTTTTTATATCACAGAAACCCAGCATTTTAACAGGGGTGTGTACACTTTTTATATCCACTGTATATTTATGTTTTGTTTACTTATTAACTGGGTATCCAAGCTAGTTACTTACATCAGTGGCAAATCAGAAGCAACATTTTTTATGTACTTTCTCTGCCTCCATGATTGCTGGATATGAAACTTCCCCCAATAAGCCTTAAGCAGATTAGCTCCTTACAGCCGGTATCCCCAGTACAGAGGCAGAGGCCATCATACACTCAGAAATGGAGGAGTTATGCCCTCAATGGCACTGGGGTTTCTAATGAGACCAGAACACCAGCAATGGTGACTATCTTGAGCACCATTACTGCAAGGCTCTTACATGCTCCTTGTGTGTGTGCATGTGCATGCTTGCGTGTGTGTGTGTGTGTGTGTGTGTGTGTATCCTTCCACACACATGCTAATGAGTGCTGCCGTCATCACTTTTGGCTGCAGAAGACCTTATTCCCAGCCCTGACCAGTTTTGTTGCCTTGCATGCCTCCACTTTTACGGTGGCCACTGGCTGACCAAAATTACCTCTTCTTCCCCCAAGGATGGGTGTGCCAGCATCAGCTATTTATTCCCACCATCCCCTGCCTTTCAGTGCCCAGACTGCTACTCAAACTCAAGTTTTCTGCGTCACAGTCAGGGATCTATTCTACTATGCCACAGAACCAGACACACCACCTTATTAAGAGACTTCTTCAAAGTCACGTAGTTTACATGTAGAGATTAAAATAATTAAACTCAGGACTACAGGATGAAGCTCTATAGCCAACTGTAGCTTTAGCCTTTTGAACCACAGTAACAAACTGATGTCATCTGTTGAGATGGTGAGCCAGATTCTGGAATGAGTTCAGATAATTTCACGGATTGGTAGGATTAAGAGTTGCAATGCAACTTTTCTTCTCATGAGTGGGTTATGAGGGTCCTTGAGGAGCCAAATGCCCACAGACTGAAAGATTTTCTGCTTCCTTGTGATATGACAGGTATGGTACATTCAGGTCACTACATTCCTTGGGGCTGAGCATGAAAAGGGGAAAAGTAAGTAGAAACTCCTTTCAGTGGCTCCTTAATAGTGTGTGGGAAGCAGACTAGGGTACATAGCAATGGGAGAATGTGAACAGCAGCAGGAGCACGAATATTAATGTTTGAGGAAGAAAAAAATGTAGTAAGGAAGGGGAAGTACAGTGAAAGGGCACTGTAACCTAAGCTGGATTTGTGAGTGGATACACAGCACTTATTCTTTTTAAGTACAACATTTTTTTAATGAATTCAGGTGTACCCTCACATTTGAGTTAGAAGGTAAATACTGTTTACTTTTTTTTTTTTAACTTTTGATCACTAAGACATATCAAGCAGCAATGGCTCACTTTCCAGAAGGTGAAAGCAGGAGCGGCCTTAGGTTGACTGGTGCCCTAGGCAAAAGGGTTCCATGGCACCCCCCACCACACCACCTGGTGCCCCCATCTGGGTCTGCTTACACCAAATAAACACTGAAAAAGTACCCCTGCTACAGCGGCGCCCTAGGCGGTCGCCTAGTTGGCCTATGCCTAAGGCCGGCTATGGGTGAAAGGAAGGGTTTATCTTATCTTTCGAGCAAGCAAGTACAAAAAGGAAACTAAGTGGTGTTAACCTCGTTTTCTGGTGCCTGATTTGTGGCTCTCATTTACAGACTGATTTAGTGACCACAAGAGAATTCTGAATAAAACTAACTTCTATCTATGATACTGGGTATGTAGGTGTGTCCTGCAGTGAACTATTAGGGTTTGCCTTTTTTTTTCAAGATAAAGCATATTAGATGGGGATGCAAGGGTGGAAACTAGTGAGAAAGAAGGCAACAACAGACTTTTCAAACAACCACTGCTGACTGGTGGAGGAGAGTTACTGTGCAGAAAAAGGGTGTTATGCACCTTACTAGAAGCTGACAATAATGATTATGGAGTGCTGGGATCACTATTCCTGTTATGTGCTAGTAGGGCCAGTAGCAATATATAGCACATTTGTCTTTAGTACAGAAAATTTGGGGTTCTATTTCCAAACCAGGTAGATGTATTACTGACATTGCAGTACAGGATAAGGGGATGCTGCCCTCCTGATTGGGTCATCTTTCAGAAGAGATGTTAAACTAAGTCCCCATCAGTGTGAGTTGGTGGTAGTTCAAGTGAATGTAAAGATCCCATGGCACCCACTGAAAAAACGTAAGGGTTCTTTTTTAACACAACATAAAAAACGGTATTTATATATTTACAAAATGTACATATTTTCAGGCACATTTATACATATTTCTATTTTTTATTTCTTATAACATCCTCATTGTTATTCCTCCATAATTGACCCGCACTCCTTCTTTCACAACCATAATCTAATTTTCACTATATATATATATATATATATATATATATATATATATATATATATATATATATATAAAAACAAAAATGAGCCACGGTCCACAATCCCAAGTAGGTTGCTTTAATAAGTAAAGTTAGCACAAAAACCCTTTCAGGGAGCCCAATGTCTCTCCTTCATCAAACAAATTTACAAACAACTATGTACCATTTTTATACAATACAATTGCAATTATGCAATCAGCTTTAAATGGATAAATACAGCGTGTTAAATATAAAACACAAAAATTAAGAGACATTTATATTTATAAGATAGCTATGCTCTTCTTCATAACAAAGTATATGTGCATGTATAAATACATACACTTTTATTATGAATCAAATTTTAAAATTATTTATTTAAGTAAATAATACCAAATAAAATATATATATATAATAAATAAAATCCATTAAGTGCTTGGCATCAAAAACTATAAAATAGGCAACATTCACACACTTAATTAATTTACCTGGTGCATATAAGAACATAAAGCAAATTGTGTTTATGTAACAATTTATACAAGCTAAAACCATGTACCAACATAATCCATCTACCTTTTCATAGATAAAAGTTTTAAAACACAAGCAATAGAAACATACTCATTTAAACCAGGGTGCATATATGCACCAGTACGAATCTGCCAAACCAGTTCATTTATTTCTAAATGAGTCTGCCAAGGGCCACCCTTATTATCCACCATTATTTTTCCCAGACTTGTGAACTTAAAATCATGGTCAGGAGAAACACTTATATGCCTTGCAAGGGCATTATTCAAATCGTGCCTAGAAATAGCATATATGTGTTCGTAAATGCGCTGCTTGAGCTTCCTTTCTGTTTTCCCTATGTAAAAAGCAGTGCATTTTTGACACAAAGCCAAATAGACCACGCTGTTTGTCTCGCAATTATGTTTCCCTATTATTTTATATTCTTCATTCCTAATCTTAACTTTTGAATCAGTTAATACATGCTTACATTGATTGCATCTCCCACACTTAGTCATTCCTGAAGTACGTTGACTAAAAGGTTGCGGTTGAAATTCCAGCATTGTTTTTAAGTTGCACCCCCTTCTAAAAGTGATTTTGGGAACTTCACCTAACTGGTGGGACAAAAAGTTGTCTTCCATAATCAAAGCCCAGTATTTGTTAAGGACCTTCCTGATCTCATGATGATCCACAGAAAAGGTGCAAAAAAACCTAATGAAGGAGAGACATTGGGCTCCCCGAAAGCGTTTTTGTGCTAACTTTACTTATTAAAGCAACCTACTTGGGATTGTGGACCATGGCTCATTTTTGTTTTTTCTGGTTCGTGGAGTGATTTCTGTTTGACTTGGTTTTTGAAGTTTGTCATTTATGATGAGCATCTCGGGCATTTCATCTCAAGGTTCGTTATTTTCCCAAAAGGATGGCTGTGATGGTAATCCACCCACCTGTGTGACTCTTGCCGACAAAGCAAACGCTGAAGGCAATTTAACTGTATTATTAAAGCTAGTTATGGATCGTGTCGACAACTTGACTCAAAGGATGGATTTTTTACAAATAACTAGTGTACAAGGTGCATTAAGATTATGTTTCCCTATTATTTTATATTCTTCATTCCTAATCTTAACTTCTGAATCAGTTAATACATGCTTACATTTATTGCATCTGCCACACTTAGTCATTCCTGAAGTACGTTGACTAAAAGGTTGCGGTTGAAATTCCAGCATTGTTTTTAAGTTGCACCCCCTTCTAAAAGTGATTTTGGGAACTTCACCTAACTGGTGGGACAAAAAGTTGTCTTCCATAATCAAAGCCCAATATTTGTTAAGGACCTTCCTGATCTCATGATGATCCACAGAAAAGGTGCAAAAAAACCTAATTCCAAGGGGAGACTGGCCAGTAGTGCCATCATCAGATCTAAATTCACTAGCGGGGGCGGTTTCAGAAGTGGTACCATAAAAAGAAGGAATAGGTTTGTAGAACCCTGATCTTCTTTTGTTTGTTACTTCTGTTCTAATATCAAACAACAGTGAAGGAGGATAACCTCTACTCACAAACCTTTGACTCAGCTGTTCACATTCAAGCAAAAAATCTTCAAAATCAGACACCATTCTGGCCGCCCTTACCATCTGGCCTTTCACTACTGCTTTCTTTTGATAACTAGGATGACAGCTAGTGAAATGCAAGAATGCATTAGAGTACGTGGGCTTTAGGTAAATAACACTCTTATATCTCAAATTCATCTCGTCTTTAATAACTAAGATGTCCAAATAATTAATACTAGATTTCTGCAAATTATGTGTAAATTCCAAAAAGGAAGTCATGCTGGAAATAGTACTTAGGAACGTGGGAACTTCAGAAGGTGATGCTTTCCAAATAAGGAACATGTCGTCCTGGTATCTTGTGTACCAGGCGACACTTTTCCTAAAAGTGACATCAGAAAACAACATGGTCTTTTCCCAATACGCCAACACACAATTGGCGAAACTCCCTCCACAGGGCGACCCCATAGCCACCCCGGATTTTTGTAAATAGATTTTTTTATCGAACAACATAAAATTGTTATTTAAAACAGTTTCCAATAGTGTCTCAACCAAATAAATAATGTTGTTGTCACTCTTTTTATCAAAAAGAAATTCACGAAACCATTGAATACCAAGATCTTGAGGTATAACAGTGTAAAGATCTTTGATATCAATGGTCAAAAACCAGAAATTTGCATCAAAGGGAACCTTTTTAATTTCATGGAGGAAACTCCAGGAATCTTTACAGATCTGAGGTTCCTGGTTGATTAAGGGCCTTAAAATACTATCAATGAATTTAGCACATGCAAAAGTAATAGATCCGCGACAGTCAACAATAGGATGAAAGGGGGGTTGTGATAAACTTTTGTGAGTCTTTGGAATGCCAAACAAAACTGGTAACCTAGGGGCTAAGATATTTAAGTATTGATACAAATCAAGATCAATAATTCTTTCAAGAAATAAATCTTCAATCATTCCCCTAATTTTTGCATAAGCCATGTTGACTTCATTAATGCTCACAACTTCATAAAAGTCAGTGTTTAGAAGAGTAAACATTTTCTGGACATACAAAAAGTTATCCATAAACACTAGCCCACCCCCCTTATCTGGTTTCATAACCCTAATATTACAGTTTTTCAACAAAACCAAGAATTCTCGCTGGTATCTAGTAATGTTGATGTGTTGCTTATGAGGAAGCTTATCTAACTTAAGAGCCCTTAAATCATACTCACACATTTTTTCGAACAGACGCAAAGTATCATGCAATGGGGGGTTATAAACACTAGAAACTCTAAGTGAACCAGTTGAAACAATACCGTCACCCATCAATATTTTTAAGTTGAGCTTTCTAACAAATAACTTCAGGTCAATAATTGTCTTGACCAAGTCAAAACATGTATCAGGCACAAAGGATAAACCCTTAGAGAAAAACTCAACCAAGTCAGAATCTATACTGAAGGATGTATAATTATAAATTTTAAAATCCCCCTTAGAGTCTGTTAATATAAGTGGATCAGAGAAATGACTTGTCATCTCCTGCGTTGTGATCTGTGATTCCTGTAGTTGCCCTGATTGTTCCTCCCCTGTCCATTGACTTGTCTGGCTTTCTTGTTTCTGGGAAAACCCTGCTGGTTGCTGGAATTGTCACCATTAGTTGCAGAAGCTTCTTGAAAAATAATGTTGTTACTATTGTCAGCTCTGTTAATATTTGTGTTACCAGACTTGTTTGAATTACTCAAAAGCCTTTCACTACGACGAAGAGGCATGGCTTCATCGTCGCTGGTTTCCAACACAAGAATGTGCTGACCATCTACTGCATTCGACAATTCCACCTCAGTATTCCCATGGGAAGCAATACTTTGTGATTTGTTTGAAAATAATGGAGGTCGAGGGTAAGCTTTATTTGCCCGATATTCATGGATGTCCCTGTTAATCTTTTTCTTTTTATTACTAATGAGCTTAGTAATAGTTGCTTCTATACTAGAGAAAGTTCGGGAATACTCATATTTATATCTGAGAAATTCTGGATCCTCCTTTATGTTGTTATCAAGTGTTGCAAGCTCAATTTTAAAACAATCAATCTCTTTTTGGTATAGTAAAATAAGCAAATTCATATACTCAAAACCCTGCTGGTCAAACAGGGCTAAAAAATCTTTGTGGAATTGGGACCCTTCCACTAACCCGACTGGAAAGAGCCATTGCCGCAAACCTTTCGGGACAAGTTTTTTTAGTCAAACATTCTTGCAGGTACGAAATTTCAAGTTGCAGTTTCCTGCACTTGAACAATTTAGAGTCAAAAATGGCAATAAGATCAGATATATCACTTACATTCTCTTGAATACCTTCGTTTGCGCCTTCACCAGTCTCATCACAAAAAAAATTAATGTGACTCAAAAATCCATCAATAGAAGGACACCCCACTGTGTTAGAAGTAGGTACGGGGCTCCTTTGAGAATTACCATTCCCTGTATGGTTTCTGATAATCTGCCCAGGCTGGATATCTAAATCTGCTGGGCTACGCATCGAGCCAGTATTACTGGCAGCCATAGCACCGGAAGCGCTTGCCACAACCACCCTCAGTGCGTCAGGTTGAGAGGGTAAAGGTAGAGGCGGAGAACAAGCTCTTAATGCACCTTGTACACTAGTTATTTGTAAAAAATCCATCCTTTGAGTCAAGTTGTCGACACGATCCATAACTAGCTTTAATAATACAGTTAAATTGCCTTCAGCGTTTGCTTTGTCGGCAAGAGTCACACAGGTGGGTGGATTACCATCACAGCCATCCTTTTGGGAAAATAACGAACCTTGAGATGAAATGCCCGAGATGCTCATCATAAATGACAAACTTCAAAAACCAAGTCAAACAGAAATCACTCCACGAACCAGAAAAAACAAAAATGAGCCATGGTACACAATCCCAAGTAGGTTGCTTTAATAAGTAAAGTTAGCACAAAAATGCTTTCGGGGAGCCCAATGTCTCTCCCTCATTAGGTTTTTTTGCACCTTTTCTGTGGATCATCATGAGATCAGGAAGGTCCTTAACAAATATTGGGCTTTGATTATGGAAGACAACTTTTTGTCCCACCAGTTAGGTGAAGTTCCCAAAATCACTTTTAGAAGGGGGTGCAACTTAAAAACAATGCTGGAATTTCAACCGCAACCTTTTAGTCAACATACTTCAGGAATGACTAAGTGTGGGAGATGCAATCAATGTAAGCATGTATTAACTGATTCAAAAGTTAAGATTAGGAATGAAGAATATAAAATAATAGGGAAACATAACTGCGAGACAAACAGCGTGGTCTATTTGGCTTTGTGTCAAAAATGCACTGCTTTTTACATAGGGAAAACAGAAAGGAAGCTCAAGCAGCGCATTTACGAACACATATATGCTATTTCTAGGCACGATTTGAATAATGCCCTTGCAAGGCATATAAGTATTTCTCCTGACCATGATTTTAAGTTCACAAGTCTGGGAAAAATAATGGTGGATAATAAGGGTGGCCCTTGGCAGACTCATTTAGAAATAAATGAACTGGTTTGGCAGATTCGTACTGGTGCATATATGCACCCAGGTTTAAATGAGTATGTTTCTATTGCTTGTGTTTTAAAACTTTTATCTATGAAAATGTAGATGGATTATGTTGGTACATGGTTTTAACTTGTATAAATTGTTACATAAACACAATTTGCTTTATGTTCTTGTATGAACCAAGTAAATTAATTAAGTGTGTGAATGTTGCCTATTTTATAGTTTTTGATGCCAAGCACTTAATGGATTTTATTTATTATATATATATATTTTATTTGGTATTATTTACTTAAATAAATAATTTTAAAATTTGATTCATAATAAAAGTGTATGTATTTATACATGCACATATACTTTGCTATGAAGAAGAGCATAGCTATCTTATAAATATAAATGTCTCTTAATTTTTGTGTTTTATATTTAACACGCTGTATTTATCCAATTAAAGCTGATTGCATAATTACAATTGTATTGTATAAAAATGGTAGGTAGTTGTTTGTAAATTTGTCTGATGAAGGAGAGACATTGGGCTCCCCAAAAGCGTTTTTGTGCTAACTTTACTTATTAAAGCAACCTACTTGGGATTGTGGACCGTGGCTCATTTTTGTTTTTTCTGGTTTGTGGAGTGATTTCTGTTTGACTTGGTTTTATATATATATATGTATATATATATATATATATATATATATATATATATATATATATATATGCGTATATATATATATATATATACACACACACACACACACACACACACACATATATATACACATATGTATATATATATATATATATATATATATATATATATATATATATATATATGTCTCGGACGTTTACTCGAATGAGCAAACGTCCAAAACCTAAACGGCCGGGCATACTTATGCGAAAGTGCTTTTCACCGAAGAAGTACTTTCGCATAAGTATACCTGTTGCCGAGGCCGTACTATGGTGCGAATAAGGGAAAATTCCCTTTTCCCCACTGTAGTGCAGTCTCGGAGGGGAATATTAAAGTAGGGGGGTGTGGGGGTGCAGGGGGGCTTCGCCCCCCTGCTAAAACATTAATGAAGTGTTTTTTTTTTGTAACATGCTTTTCGATAAAAGTGCTTTTGTTAAAGTGTGTTCGGCTGTTATGGATTCGGACGTTTGCTCATTTGAGCAAACGTCCTAGATCTCTCTCTCTCTCTCTCTCTCTCTATATATATATATATATATATATATATATATATATATGTATCTACGTGTGTGTGTGTGATTGTGTGTGTATCAAACAAAATCCATTTCTCATTAAACAAAATTTCATTTAGTCTTTCATTCCAAACCCATATTACATAAAATATATTCTTATCTATACTTCTCACATATTTTCTTCCCATTCTTATACCCATATATAATCATATTCATATGTATGTTGTTTATGTCATTAATATTCTCAAAAAAGTTTTTTCACACAACTTTTTCTAGAGTTTCACCACTCTTTTACATTTCAAAAAAAACATCCTCTGTTGTCCTCCCCACAAAATAAACACACTCCTTGATGTTTCTTTTTATATAGCAAATTCCCCTTTACTTGTTTATTACTGGTCTCCATAGGAAATCCTGGCACTCTGCTGTCTTGGTACACACAATTTTTTCCTGACTTTAATGGTTTTAATCATATAGTCTGGTAAATCTTCACGTGGATTTACAAAATAATTTTGTTTCATCGCATTATTATACCAAATTCTTTTCTCTTTCTCTACATCACATTTTATTTTCCATGTTAGTATTTTTCATTGATAACTTTAATGTGTTCTTTTGCATATATTTTCCCTCTTTTTCTTATTCTTATCATCTCCCAGAACATTTCATTCTTATATTTAAACATTCTCACTATTAATTTTTCATTCTCTTCCTTTACCCACTTTATTACTCTATACAAGTTTAAAGACGCAAAATAAACAACTTGATTTAGTAACCACAACCCTCCCCCTTCATCTTTACAATATATAGCACACCTTTGTTCACTGGGTTTAATCTTGAACCTCATATGAAAGAATCTGCGTAATTTCCTTTTCAGATTTTTCCAGGATCATATAAACATTTCACATATATGCTATTTCCCATTAATGCATATTTCACCAGATAATCCTTTTACTGAATACTAACATATACAACATCCACACAAGACATTTATTTTATCAAACCCTCCCATTGCATCATAACTACATAATTTGTCCCAAATTCTATTCCTAGCAAAGACACTTCATTCACTAAAACATGCACACCCCAAATTTCCACCACATTACCCAAACCCTTAATTTTATCTTTATTCACGGTCATTCCCATTTACTTTCTTCTCAGCAACTACCATTATATCATCTACATATGTAAAAACTACTGGAATCACCACCTCCTTTTGAAAAACATATCTAGCATATTCCATTCCATAAGCTACTTCACTTACTATTGCATTCATTACCAATGCAAACAATATTGCACTCTTGGGACATCCTTGTCTTTTACCACACTTCATGTATACTTCTTTACTCATCCACCTTTCACTAACATTGTCACTCAATTATTTTGATATGCTGACATACACACTCCTCATAGCTCTCAACTTCTTAGTGCAGGAAATCTGGACAAAGTCAAATGGGGGGACAAAGGTCCAGAAATAGGGACAGATTTTAAATACTGCTCTTTTAAACTTATAAAGTTGCTAGAATAACAGGTTATACATTAGCATGCATTTTCTGAATGATATAAAATCTGAAACTCAAATGTGTGTCATTATTTAGTGACTTCAGTCCTCAATTATCTTCTGGAAAACTACAAATTTTATACCAAACAGGCCAAAAAAATGATGCAAATATCTAGACATTCTGCAAAAATCTGGACAGTTGAGAAGTATGACACTTTCCTAATTCTATTACCTATTACATACTTCTCCATTACACCCCACAAATCATCAGGACCTACTGTACCAAATGTCTTGCTAATATCACCTACCATAAATTTCAGATCCTCCATTTTACTTATATCATCCAAAATTTCTCTTGCAACCAATAACAGTTCTTGACATCCCTTCCCTTTTATACCATATATACTTTCTTCCATAGTATTAGTCTGTTAAAAGTTTTACTACCTGTGTTATTTAATGTGATGGGTTTACAATTTTTTACTTCATTCTTCTAATTCTTCTTCCATATAAACTATCATATCCCACTATATAACCCTTCATAAACATAACATTCATTCAGTGTTTTTAGAAAAATACTCTCTTTGCCAATATATTCATTTAGTATACATTCCTTAGCCTGCACCATCTAGGCCTGATACTGAATCAACATTTGCTTTCATAAGCACTTCATCAAATTCACTAACAGTAATTTCTTATTCAAATTCTTCCTTAACTCTTTTTGTATTTTTTTTTTTTACTTTCCATTCTCTCTTACGTTCCTTCTTTTAATTCGTATACATATTCTCAATATGCTCTACCATGGGTCTATGTCATATGAGCGAATCGCAAAAATTGCGAATGCTCATAATATCGAAAGTACCAGACCTCAAAGTGCTTTTTCTGAGATCGCGGTACAGTGAAGAATGGGATGTTTGCCCTTTCGTCACTGCAGTGCGAACTCTGAGATGGAATATATATTTAGTGGGAGTGTGGGGGGCACAGCCCCCCCACAATAGGAAGTTCGAGGTCCAGTATGTTCGATATTATGAGTGCTCGCAAAATGTGCGATTCGCTCATATGGTATAGACCCCTCTACCACAATATCCATAATTTGCTCTTCTGCTCTTTTTACCTCTCCTTTTAATTTTTTTAATTTCCCCTCATTATATTAATATTCTCCTTTACTATTTTATGCAAATGTGTAGATACCGCTTCCCTTGTAAATAATATCTCTGTCTAAACAGTAAAACCTTATTTTTTCTTGATTTCTTTTACATATTTCTTTTTCCATATCATAACCCTGTCTTGTATCATTCTCTAAATTCTTTAATATATATCTATACATTTCCCATATGTCACTTTCTCCTCCTTTCTTACACCATCCTGGCATTGAAAAAAACACTTTTTATACTTCTTTTAAATCCCATCCACCATTCAGATTAGTTTTTATTGAAGTCCTTCATGGTTATATGATCCTTTCATAAATGCAATACTTCCCACTCTTCAATTTCATCCCACAATTTTTCATCTATTCTTTTTTAAACCCTTTCCTATTTTAATACACTTCTTTCTTCCGTCATCTCCATCCATATTGCTGCTATATCACCATCTGCTACCCCCAAGCCTTCTGATAATTCAAAATAATCCATTACTGATCCAAGTGCCCACTTCCATGAGCCCACTGACTTTTGTTCCACACAGCTTATTTACCACTTTTTATCACTTCCTATATATTTTTAACATCATTCCCTTTCTTTTTCCATCTTCCCCTTAAATCACAATTAAAGTTTCCTGGACTTATATTTTTTTATGTTAACTATCAGATAGTTGAATATTTGGTGAAACATATTCTCTCTTTCCTTGCCAGTTATACAAGCATATAATGCTGTAATTCTATAAACATTTTCACTTCACATCCTTTCCCTTGCATCCAGTATTTTCATGGTTTTGTTAAACAACACAGCCACTCCAAAACAATGTTCACTTCCTAAATTCCATATTATATTTCCACCCCATGATTTTTCTGATGCATTCTTTCTTCACTTATCAAGAATCTTTCATTGTCTAATAGAATAACACCCACAACACATTTAGCAAAAAATTCTGGTATCCCCATCCTTCTTAAAATGTTAATAATACTGTTCAAATTTACTGAACATACGCTAAAATAGCTTCTTTCCTTTCTTTTTAAGTTTAGGGGAAATATTTTTACATTTTCATTTTCTTATTTTTACTCATGGCAAATGTTATCACTTGGTAAATGTTTCGCCATGTTGTTTTCACACTTCATAACTATTTCACACAGACCATGCATGCACTTTTTTAACATAATTTTCTTCCAGTTTATCAGTTCTAAACTGCAAAGTTACCATCTTTTTTAACATTTAAATTACAACCAGAAAACTAATTGTTTCATGGACACATATCCTTCCTATTTATTACACAGTTCCAGAAATGTTATCATCAGTCCATTAGTTCCAAACGTCCTTCTTTTGGTTACACAGTTCCAGAAATGTTATCATCAGTCCGATAATTTCAAATGTTAAGTTACAAAACGTCTCTGATCGAGTATGTATAAAAGACTGACTTGAGCTTTAAAACCCAGAACGGTAACCAGATTGTCCCAGAACAGTATCTGACTATTACAGTGTCATTTTTGTTCTTATTCTCACACTTAGTCTTGCCTTATTTTAAAAACAGTTTTACTAACAGTTTGTTGCTCTCCTTTGTTGCCTGCTGTCATTGCTACATATATTTTAGTTACTTCATTATCTGATGCCATAAAACCATACCCCCTCCACTGCTTTCTTCTTTTGCTGTCTGACAGTGCTGCATACGTTTTTACTGCTGCATTCGTGACTACCACTTCACCTGGTGTATTTTCTACTTCTTCAACACTTCTGAAAAAGTTATCAGCCTGTTCACCCCATGAAACAGCAGAACTGCCACCCAGATTATTCTACTTTATTATTTTTAACAGAACCTCATCAGCAAGCCATCCTGACACCAGTTGCTATCTGCACCACTTCCACAAACTCACTTCTTTCTATAAGGAGACAGCTAAACACTGAGCATTTCTACCATTCGCCACACAGGAATCTTTGTTTACATTCTGAAACTCCATATCGAGCAAATTTTTCTCCATATTCTCACTTTCCACCTCCAAACTCTCCAAAGTTTTTCTCCCCTCTTCCTTGCTGCTGCTCCAAAGAGTTGGGGAAGCTCCCCGATTCCCTGGCCAAATTTCGTGTAGTAGTATAAATACCAACTCAGGTCTCCCCTGAAAAAAAGTCCACTACCTTGGTAGGACTAACCCAGTCAACAAAGAATGAATGAATGAATGAATGAATAAATAAATACATTTCCAGTCTTGAAGAAAGTAGTCACTATGTTTGCATTTTTGCATAGACATTGAAAACACTGAAATCTCACTTTAGCAAATGACTGGATCTGTGAATCCATTCCCATGATTACTAACCTGTTAGCCAACAAGATGGACTTTGCCCTTTTCCCAAATGTAGTGTAATCTCGGAGTTGGTATACTTAGCTGGGGGGGGGGGCATAACCCACACCTGGGTGGGTTGGGAATGGTACGGTTTCTTTTTCGTTAGTTGTGGCATGAGTGGTTACTTACCTTGGGAATGTATTTGACGATCCGGTCATTTGCTGAAGTGAGGTTTTGATGCTTTCATCTCGACAATCTGTTCTTCAATATTGTGGCTTTCAATGTTTTGAAATAGACCCATAAATATATATACATATGGATCTAGGACGTTTGCTTGAATGAGCAAACGTCCGAATCCATAATAACCGAACACACTTTAACAAAAGCTCTTTTATCGAAAAAGCGCTTCTGTTAAAGCGTGTTACAAATAAAATAAATAAAACACTACATTTACATTTTAGCAGGGGGGCTTTGCCCCCCTGCACCCCACACCCCCCACATTAATATTCTCCCTCCGAGACCGCACTACAGTGGAGAAAAAGGGAATTTTCCCTTACCCACACCGTAGTACAGCCTCAGGAGCAGGCATACCTATGCGAAAGTGCTTCTTCGGTGAAAAGCACTTTCGCATATGTATGCCCGGCTGTTTGGGTTTCGGTCGTTTGCTCATTTGAGCAAACGTCCAGAACCCATATATATATATATATATATATATATATATATATATATATATATATATATAGGTCTACTACACATGATCGAAATTTCATTTGACTGAGACCATAACATCGAAAATTCAAAATATTGAAACCTCACTTGACTGAAACTCACAGGACTGAAACCTTAACAATGCTAAATTTCAACATACTAGTGGCAGTGTGTAGACTACTGTAAGGTAAGTAAAGGTTATATGCCCCTTTCCCCACTGCAGTGCGATCAAGGAATTAGTGTATATATATATATATATATATATATATATATATATATATATATATATATATATATATATATATAGTTGGGGGTGTGAGGGGCATAGCCCCCCACCTACTTTGGTTTTATATAGTTCAGTTTCTGTTAAAAGGGTACGTAAGTAGTTTTTAAGTTCTGGAAAGGGTTAGTTATTGGTGTTGTATGTGTGCATGTCTACAATTTACTGTTTAGTATGTTGAAATTTAGCATTGTTAAGGTTTCAGTCCTGTGAGTTTCAGTCAATTGAGTTTTCAGTATTTTGAATTTTCGATGTTATGGTCTCAGTCAAATGAATTACAATCAAATGAAATTTCGATCATGTGTAGTAGACCCATATATATATATATATATATATATATATATATATATATATATATATATTTATTTTTTTTAATTTTATTGCATTTATTTATTAATATTTGTTGTCCATTGGGTCAGAAACCCATTTTCAGTGGAGGCCCACGGAGAAAAACACAAGTTACAGATACAAAAATATTAATACAGATGTAAAGTTCAAGTAATATAGACAAAGTTCAGAGGTTTTCTCCCCGGGCCTCCGCTGAAAATGGACTTGCTGCCCAGTTGGACTTTCCTGGTAAATAAATGTAAAATTAAATAAATACAGATATACAGCTCAGAAACAGATTCTGACCAGGCCTGTCTAATCAAACTTACCAAGCAGATGCCACACATAGAGAAACAGAATTAAGTAGCAACAAATGAATAGATCAGTACTAATCATTATTCATAGTCCTTTCCAGTAGTGTATCTATCTTTTAACACATGCATTCTAGCCCTATATTTCTTTTTCAGCAGTCTGTATCACAGAGTAAATCAAATACATACTACCTGGCCTTTAGGTCTTGTGGTGCTATATGAGATTGCATGTTATAACACTCAATTCACAGCACTTCTGACAAAAATATTTAAAGAAATGGACTATGCCTACTCTCCATGTAGACTGGAACACAAATTAATAACAGAATTCCAACTCATTTTACAGCAGCTGTGAATTAAGCTGAAATTAGTCTCCAAGTATCTTATCAATTAAATTTTTATTGATGTCTTAACTTTCTCTTCCAAACTGTTTTGCTCTCCACTATTTTCACTAAATGTTAAGACCTAACACCGTGCTTCTTCTATAGCTGAACTCACAGCTTTATTTTCCACACAAGATTTCCACCTTTGTCAAATGTCAGCCACATGATCCAGTGCCTGACAAAATTGTCTATCAACTGTCACTTAACATTATTCTTCCTGTCTTCCTACACCCCTCCAAATCGTTCTCTACATCAAAATTACAATAGTCATTGCAACACAAGTCATTCGTCATCTTTGTCCTTGGCAGACTTTTTATGGGTACAACTATTACAGAGATGTATGCCTGTAACAGCCTGTAGTAGTACCACTGATAACCCCCAGCCCAGTTTCAGCAGATATTTTCAAGCAAATGCATCAGAATTGTAACCTATCATGTTCATTCTCCTGTCTTTTACAGGAAAACACTAAACCAGCATCTAATCCAAATTTGCAAACTGTTTCTCAGCAGAGACTTACTTGCAATAGCTTGTTTAAAATGTGCTACTGAGCTTCAAAAAAGGCCTTTTGCAACATTCTGGGCTTGTTTCAGATTACAGTTATTTGGAAAGAGCCATTTTAAAACTGTATGGCACTGGTAACATCAATTTAAAAATGCATTTGTAGAAGAACACAGGTGTATTGTATGGATAAGACTACAGCTGTTTAATATAGATCATATCAGACATTTTTAAAACTGTCCTTAAAAACAGTATTACATAGTGGGAAAAAAAACAATACTATAAAAACCTTAAGCAGTTACAGAAGTAACATTTAAGTTAGATTTAGAAAAAGTATAGATGTGTAAAATCATATCATAACTGCAGATGTCCTTATCCTCACTGCTGCAGTATTCTACATAAAAGGGACCTCCTGCCCAGGGCAGCCCAACACTCGGCCAGTATGGAAAAGCCTAAAAGATCTTGTATGCACTGTAGCTCACATTTACTTTCCCCGCACAGAACGTAGGGCATAAAAGGATGTATGGAAGCAACTACCCATAACTGAATTGCCCCTAAAGAGAACAGTCTCCATACGACAAAAGAGTCTATTCATATCCAGAAGGAAAAAATGCATAACAAACAACAGGGAGTTGGAGGGAGGGAGTAAATACTGCAAGAGTGAAGAGAAGGACATCTACTGTTATGGCAAAATTTTACAGAACTGTACTATGTTATTCTATATCAGTGTTGCAGTACTCTACATACAAGGGAGAGTAAGAAAAGCTCAAGAAACAGAATGGGAGGAGGAAGCCTGAGACCAGCCCTCAACAAACCCACATAAAATGGTTTCAGCAAACTTATAATGTTTTGTACTAAACCAGCATTTAATCCAAATTTGCAAACTGTTTCTCAGCAGAGACTTACTTGCAATAGCTTGTTTAAAATGTGCTACTGAGCTTCAAAAGAGGCCTTTTGCAACATTATCTTGAAGTATACATGATGGCAAAATATAAAATTTTGTACGCTACATTGTCTGCTCTGTTGCAATTGTTTCTTACTTTCTAAATTGAAATGCTTACCTTCTCTAGCCTGTATCATCTAAAATGTTTACCACCAGTTGTTCTTCCTAAAAGTGTTTGCTCTAACTGTAATGTGAACAGTACTCTGTCTACCACATATTGTATACTATATTTGTAAAATTCTTGTAATTATTGTAATATGGATGTAAATCCTACTGTAACCTTATTTGGAGCTTTTCTCCCCAGGACTCCATTGAAAATGGGTTCATTTGGCCCAATGGACTATCCTGGTAAACTAACTTTAAATAAATAAAATACATAAAAAAATAATGTTTATTAAATGTGTGACTGGAAGACTAAGTAGTGGCTTCAAGGATGGAATTGGTGTCCACCCCTTAACTCATTCCCTCCAGTACAGCTCTTTGAGTGTGTAACTTTAACTCCAAGTAGATGTGGCTTGAGCCTTTAAAAAAATGAAGTTATCACCTTACAGTTCTAACAAATACTCATTGCCAAAGGTCAAATATCAATTCACTTGTGTTTGCCATCATGTATACTTCAAGATAAAATATTCTGATACCTTGTATGTAGCATGGTTTTGGAATTATTAATGCAAATATGAACAATAAATATTTGAAGCCTAGAGGTGTAGGAGGTAACTGCAGAAACACCTGGAGCACTTGGCTGTATTCAGTTAATGAAGGCACCAGAAGAGGCAAAAGCCATAGTGGAATAAGCTCTAACAGAAGTAGAAAGAAATTTGCCATGAAAAGAATGACAAAAGGAAATGGCCTTAGATATCCAGGAGGAGACAGTTTGCTTAGACACAGCCAAACCCAAAGACCTGGGATGAAAGGAGGCAAAAAGCTGATCAGACTTATGAATATTCCTGTGCAAATCCAAGGTATGTAGGACCATCTCACCAGCAGATTGAGAAGAAGGGAAAAGGGAAGGGAATTGTACCAACTGATTGAAGGACAACTGATTTACTATCTTGGACATAAAAGAAGGATTAGTACAAAGGGACACACTCTCCCTGTGAAAAAACAAAAAAGGAGGAATGGCCATGATGACCTGAAGCTCATAAACCCTCCAAGCAGAGGTACGAGGCCAGCAACAAAACACAGTCTTCCAGGTACAATATTACGAACAAGCAGACTCCTCAGGCACAAAAGGAGCCTGAGTCAAATTTTCCAAAACAAAATCAAGGTCCCAAGGAGGAGTAATAAGTTTCCTTGGAGGCCTAATATGCAAGGACACCTGTAAAAAAATGTTTTGAAACAAGGTCAAGGCTCGTTTGATGTCTCTGCCTGTGATTGAAGAGCTATTTCAGAGGGTAGCTATGGATATTGTGGGGTCTCTTAGTACCCCTAATTCTAGAGGGAAGAAATATATCCTAGTGGTAGTAGATTATGCTACTAGATACCCTGAGGCACTGGCTCTGTCCTCCATTGAGGCAGAGAAGGTGGCAAATGCTTTGTTAGAGATTTTCAGCAGAGTGGGTTTCCTGAGAAAAATACTGACTGACAGAGGTGCCAATTTCATGTCAGACCTGCTGGCTTGTCTGTGGAAGCACTGTGGGATGAAGCACCTAAAGACTACCCCCTACCATCCCCAGACAAATGCTCTTGTGGAGAGGTTAAACTCTACATTAAGACCATGCTATGAGTATTTGCAGACCAGTTTAAGAGAGAGTGGGACAAATATTTACCCCATCTGCTGTTTGCATACAGTGAGGTACCCCAGGAATTTACAGGTTTTTTATCTTTTGCGTTTCTGTATGGGCAAAGGGTGAGGAATCCTTTAGATTTGATTCATGATGAGTGGAAGGGCGAGTGTGAATCCCACAAGGAATCTTTTGTGGCATATGTCCTAAATCTCAGGACAAGGCTTAGGAAGCTCATGGGCTTGGCCCAGGAGAACCCGGCAGGAGTCCAACAGCTGAAAAACATCTGGTATGACAGGAATGCTCAAGCCTGAGAGTATGCTGTGGGACAGCAGGTTATGGTTCTCATTCCTGTCAGACATAATAAGCTGCAGGCAGCTTGGAAGCGACCCTTCAAAGTGGTAATGAGGTTCAGTGATGTTAACTACATGGTAGACATGCTAGGCAGGAGGCAGAAGCACAAACAGTACCATGTTAACATAATGAAGCCTTACCATGACACGGTGGCCCTTCTGTTAAGTATTTGCAGTAGGTGGCAGGAAAAGTATGAGGGGGATCTATGGCTACATGAAGCCAGCCAGCAAATGCCCAGTTACTAAGGTGAAGCCTAGGGTTGTAGGCATACCACATGACAGTACAGCACAGTAGTGGGGTCAGGAATGCCAATGCAGATGGGTTTTCAAGACAGGGTATGGGTTAATGTATTCCCAGGCAGGCTTAATCCTCTCAAGCCACATTTCTCAAGAGTCACTTGAAATACTAGTTTGAGTCTTCAAAGGGGCAGGGGGATGTGACAATGTGAGGTGTTACCAGCTATGCCAGGTGAAGCAGAGCAGTGGATGTGTAACATATGGCAGCACAGCTAGCTGGAATGTTGTAAAGAATTATATGTCATTTGTATATCAAACTGATTTGTATAGATGCCTGTGTTAAAAATGTACCAAAAGTGGGTCCTGACTATATTGCAACTGACTAAATGTATATGGTTTAACAGAGGATAGTGGAAGATAAGAGGTTAATCTCAGTCAGCTAACTTTGAAAAATAATAAGAAATTAAATTACTTAATTTAGGCCATAAAGATTGTATCTTACAGTTCTGCCTGCAGCTAGAGATGAAATGTCTGTGCCAGAGAATGATTTATTAGCTCCTGTAGGAAGAGTGGTAGTGTTTATTGTTTTATAAGTTCCAGAAGCTACAACAGATCTTAGCAAAACTCTATATTTGTGTATTATTGACACATATGTGCAAGATTCTGGATCAGTTGTAGGAAAGGGGGTAGCATGGAACCAGAAGTCAGACGACCAGATGTATGTGATGTCAATTTGTAATCCATCACAGAAATGATGTTTTTATACTATATGAGACTGAAGTCTCACAGCACTCTGTTTCTGGAACTGTGACAAAGATGGACCCCTCACCTACTTCAACTTGCCTTGCTCTAGTAAGTGACCAGGGAATAGTAATTTTTTTGATCAGTCAGGAATATACAGTGAAATTAGTTATGTATTATTTTTCCGTATCTTTGTGAATCTATTAATCAGTGTTATTTTAATATTTCCTGTGACTAAAACTCTGGTGTTTATTGTAAATAGATATTCTGTAGTTTCAGGTTCTTTTAATATTTATTATTAAATATATTTAAACTTTTAATTATGGCTGGTCCTTTGCAAACAATATTTTAACCTTTGAGAATACTCATATCCATTTGGTGACTATGTGGCCACTCCTGAAAGCCTTACTGCATTGGTCAAACCACTACCATTTGTATTAATATTAATTTCACTTGTTATAATTGGGTACCCTTGTTAGAGCCTTAGAGTAGCTGGCTTTGGAGTGTTTGGTAGAAGTAACTACCTTATATACTGGGTAGAAGAGGGCATAGTAAATCTGTGCCAGTCTTTCGCAGGTGTGTGTGTGTGTGTGTGTGTGTGTGTGTGTGTGTGTGTGTGTGTGTGTGTATGTGTGTTTGAGTGTGTGCATATGTGTGTGTGTGTGTGTGTGTGTGCATGTGCACGCACGGGTGTGTGTGTGTGTGTGTGTGTGTGTGTGTGTGTGTGTGTGTGTGTGTGTGTGTGTGTGTGTCAGCTGCCTGGAGCAGGGACATGAAGTACTGGTTTCACAGAGAGGGTGCTGGAGGACTTGGCTTAGACACTTGGCTGAGGACTCAACTCTACAGCTATGCCAGTGGGGAGTCTCACTGGGGCCCTGGAGAGAGAGAGAAATCCTGACCCTGGACTGAGTGTGTTCCCTGTGTGATCTTAAGACAAACTGTGCTTTATGCAGAGAGCTGCATCTGGAAATACTGTGTGTATCTATATTTGTTCCAAGTGAATGTCCCTCTCCAGTGGCAGTTGTGAGGATTCAGGCTCCCTGATCACTGACCCAGAGTGGGGACATCACAGGGGGACAAGATGAATGGTTCCTTGGTTCACTAGGGACCCTAGAACTTTCAGGAAATGAGGAAGGTTTTCTAGAGGAGGTTGAGGAATCCCTGAAAATAGAGGGAGACATTTCCACATCATGAAGTAACCCTGAGGGATGACAGAAAGAACCCAAGAGTCTCTAGTAATGAGACACCAATTAGAAGACAAAGGGAGAGCCAAAGGGACAAAGGAACCTGGTCTAAAAGAAGGGGTGGTGAACTGTCAAAGAGAAGCAGGCTTATCAGATAAAAGAGGATTACGGGCCATAGAAATCTGAGAAGCCTTAGCAGAAGGGGGCTGCTTCCCTCCCTTCCTGCCCTTTACAGCCTGGTGAGGTTGCCTGTGAACAAAAGCAGACCAAGAAGGATAATTCCTCTGGAACTTAGGGATAGGAATGACAAAAATATGTTTAAGGTCCTGCAAGGCTTTTGCTTTCTCTTGAAGAGACTTAAATACATCAGCAGCAGCAGTCCCAAAAAGATGTTTGTTACCCACAGGAGCATCCAACAACTTGGCCTTAATTTCCTCAGGGAGAGACTGGAGACGAAGCCAAGAACAACGCCTCATGGACCCAAATGGCGCAGCCCTAGAAGATGTGTCAACAGCATTACAGTTACACTTAATAGACTGGTGAACCACTTGAGAAGCAGAATCTAAAAAAGATAAGGCAGAAGATTTGACTTTGGAATCAGGGAGGTCACAGATAACTTGACAAGCCTGTGCAATCAAAACCAGAGCATACCTGGTCATGTGCCAAAGTATAAGCAGTGTAAACTTTTTTACCAGTCCTCTCCATTGCCCTACTATCCTTATCAGAAGGCAAATGTTTGGAAGAGGGCAAACATTTAGAATATTTGTCAGAAGAGACTGACACCACAGCAGGATCAACAAAAGGACATTTAAATAAAAAAACTGACAATCCTTGGGAACCTTATAGAACCTATCAGGTTTCTTAGCAGCAGTTTCTTAGGAGGTTGAGAATCAGGAGACTTGGAAGCAGCCATGAAAGTAACTAACAAGGCATCCAACAAAGGAGGAACTGCTGATGGTTTAGGAGTATCCACCTGAAGCAATTCATAATAGCATTTCTAAATATCAGACACTTGAAAAGAATCCCACTTAAAGAACTCCATCATCCTAGCAATTGTGTCCCCAAATGACAATTCCTCGAAAGAAGACTCAGGGCTAACAGACTCCTCTTCAAAAGAACCATACGCCAAAGGCAAAGGCATCTATGAAGAACAGAACAAAGACTCCTCACCAGACACTAAATCCTCATCCTACGAATCTGGTTCCCTAAGCCATTTAGAATGGAAGAGGTTCAAGGAGAAGCAGGTACCAAAATCCCTTGAGAAGGACTTAGGGCCATTAAGGCAGAAAACAAGCCCCGAGTACACTCTTTCCATTCCCTTTGAGGATCATTAGTAGGGACCAAAACATGCTTCCGTTTTTGTCTTTTCTTAGAAGGGACAGCAGCCCTAACAAATACTAGAGGTTACAACACTTGGAGAGATTTGATAAGAGCACCTGGAACTTCCTCCCTGATCAATACCTATGGAATCCCTCTAGGACCCTCCAAGATAATGAACCGCAGTTCCCCCACGATGTTCGCAGGAGATGCCTGCAATGCCTCAGAAGACATGTGAAAAGATGGATCCATGCCAACCTCCAACAGGGTGGAGGCAGAGGAATCCAACATAGACACTGATTGACCTACAGCGCTATTACCTGCTTCTACAGGGATGTCAACTGGAGGCTGGGCAACTAAGCAATCAAGCCAAGACTTCGTGGCCTTCTTCTTACCTAGCGGGATTATCTTGGGGTGAAAGGATTCTGTCATTGTACCCTGGACTAACTGTTTAAGCCATTGGTTTTCAAGATAAATGGCCAGGGAAGACAAATAGCTTCTGGGTGTCTTAGGCATAAAAGCCTTACAGATACAACAAGAGGTATGGTCGTGGGAAGCACCCAAACAAAACAGAAACTATTCAAGATGATCCTTATGGGGAATCTGCCTCCCACACTAACATTTTCCCTTCTTGGATGACAAGAACTCTAGGTAGCAAAATAAAATACAAGAACAAGAAATAAGAAAAAAAAAAAACAACCCCAAAGGGGCACTTATCTGGTGTTGCTAAATATTCAGTACAGCATCAAGGCATACAGACCAATTGGCAAAAAAGGCGTTCAAACTGGCGGAAAAGAAGTTCTGGGTAGTTGAGTCTGTACATCCCTTTTATGCCCTATGTTCTGCGTGGGGAGCATAAATGTGACATATGGCACATACAAGATCTTTTAGGCATTTGCATACTGGCTGAGCATCGGGCTGCCCCGGGCGTGAGATCCCTTCTATGTAGAATACTGCAACAGTGATATATAAAAGGACATCAACTGTGAATGTCATTGTGGTTTAGGAAAAAAGATTCAAATGACTGAATTACTGCCTTAGAGAAAAAGTCATATAAATAGTAATGATGAAACTGTTCAAACATTTATGTGTACTTAACTTTGCTTACCAGTTACTGACAATCTGGAAGCTTTACTCCAGCTGCAATAGCAATGCATAAACTTTTTATGCTGTAAAGAAACAATTGACCCATTCAACCCTCATACAAGAGAATGGTTTCAATTACTGGACAGAAAACACAGTCAAATCATTATATATACAGGAGTGAAGTTTAGGACCAAAAGAAAAAATGAAAAACTATTACAGGTAGTGCAAAACCTCATTAAAATAAAATCACTTTAACAGCATGCTAAAACTGCCTCTATTTTGTGAAATGTAAATAAATGAAATTAGTTCTTTAGACTCCTACAGTAGATGAAGTAACTGAGTTGTGTCAGACTTCTTATGCTACCAGCATGTGACAAATCATACCACAGTGACTCTGCACTTATTTACAGCAACACTGAAATTAAAGACTATGGAACAAACAAGATTAAACAGGATTGCATCCTTAACAACAGTTCTATGAACCCACTGGAAGGAGAAACAAAAATAAAACTGAAAAGTAGAGTGCTGCAGTTGTTAAAAAATCAAATGTGTACTTTATTTGCAGAGAATTGCAGTTCTAAATAAAATAAATCATTGATTATAAGCAGCCATTGATCAGAAGCTATAATTAAACAAACGCTGCATTCAAAAATAAATAGCTACTCTTGAACCACCTTTTGTACTTGAGGCTGCAGATTTTGTTCAAGTCTGCAAAAAGCAAACACTATATACTTGGAAAAGCAAACTGGAGCTATATAAATCAACTTCAGTAATTGTCATTATATTCTGCTTCTTGCAGGTTACTACATTTGATGTACAAGGCATTGTCTAATTAAGGTCAACCTGAGAAAAATCTATGACTGGAATGTAGTAAATAAAAGTCAAACAAAACAAGTACTGCAAGGAAAACTCAGTTTCAAACACAGAACAAATTACAATGGAAAGGGTTATGCATACTTAGAAAAACTGAATTCTGTTATTTATTTATATATTTATTTCATTTTCTCAGCTTTCTTAGTGCCACAGAACCCGAAGCCTTTTTTCTGGAGACACTAAAGGAGCCAAATCTCCAGCATTACTGTACAGTGTATTGCTAACTTTGCAAAACTGTGTAGTGTATACATAGCAGCACCAACATTATTTGGTACACACAGTATAACTTATAATAATCTTGATACATGCACTTAACATTAAGTGCAATGAACAAATGGAGAAGAAGGCAAATACTTGCTTTAACAAAAAAATAGTAAACACCCAGTACCTAAACCTACGTGTAGAAGAAAAATGAAGATTCATAGATGTCTGCTGTAACTATTAAGACACAACGCAACAATTATGAACTGGATCAATTTGTTCTCTTATACGATTATGACACGCATTATTTATAGCACTTAAAATGATGCACAGAAAAGAAACCTCAGCAGAGAAAAGAGGCGATGAGTGAGCACAAGCCTGGTCAGAAGAATGGTAAGTGTGGAGAAGAGAAGGTTATGAAGAGCAAAGGGAATAACAACAGAAATACAATGAAGATATATAAATGGAACAAAAACACAGGCTGGAGATAGCAGGATTTGAAAGAAAACAGAAGACAAGAACATTCATATTGTTAGCACCATTAAGCCCATTTACCACCTAGTAACTATTTTTTCATTTCACCTTAAACCATTCATTCATCCATTCATTTAGCCTCCAATTAGTCCTTGTGTGGCTTTGTACTGTAAGCAGTAGGTCATATGTGGATGAACTGAAAAAAGTAACATGTTTAATGCTCTTTGCTGGAAGGAATCCAGAGGTAGCATAGATGATCAGCCCTAGGGATGACAGGAGACGAAGACAATCATTTTGGAGGTAATAATCATTTCCAGTATGCATCACACAGGGCATACAGTTTGAGAGGTTAAGGGTGATGTCCAAAAAGCTGTTATTCTGTGCAGTTGTAAGACTGAATGAAAAAGCCACTGATGTAATCTTTCTGTTAAAATACAAATGGGATACTCTGTCCAAATGTGGATTCCATGCATATATCTCAACTGCCCCTAATGTTGTCTCATCCTTTTGCTCTGCCCCTTGTAAATTTTTTGAAATTTTGGTAGCTCACTGAGGATTATAGACAGTCAATAATGCCAGACATTATAGTTTCATATTTCTTATTATTTAGAAAATGCATGATGAAGCAAACATATTGTTCTATTATTTTTTTTAAGTGAACCTGATTAATACTTAAAAATTATCTGTGATTTAGAGACTTTGTTCCCCCATTACTTTTGCCTTTCCTCATAATTCTTGAGCAAAATGTTAAGAGCAATGACCCATTCAAAGAGTTCAAGGGACATTATTCTGGTGGAGAGTGAACAATATAGGATTAAAAAATAGTAAATGGATATAAAAGGACTGAAAAAGATGGAAAAACTCTACAAAGTTAGGCAAGCAGAGAGGAGAACAAAAGAAAGACTACAGCAATTAAGTGGATGCACTAAAATCTGGTGCAAATATGAGTGCTGTACCTAAACAGAAATAATAAAAAAAAATAATGAAGCACAGTGACAGCTGGCAAAAGGACAAATTAAGTCTAAGTTAAGAAAGTACTATTTCACAGACAATGAAGAAAGACTCTCGAGCAAGTTGCTGGAGTGTCAATTACAGGTCTGTTCAAGGGTACATGAGACAGTTGGAAGAATAAGAAGGCAAACTCTCTGGATGATTAAACAGCTGATTTGAAATTTAATAGCAAAGGAGTCACCTCCAGGCTGAGTAAAGACTTTTCACTTTGCTGTACTCTTGTCCAAAGTCTACTGCTTCTCTTCCAGAGCACTCAACCAAGCAGTATCAAAATGAATTAAGCTCTGCATATATATGTTTTTTCTCCTACACTAGTCAAGTGGCAAGCATTCAAAGGGGACTTCTTTTAAGTTCTATCATTTCCAGACATGTCTATAACAGCTCATAAGTGTAGTTCTTGTAACTGTTATCTCAAGAAATAACCTCACATACTTTAAATATGAACATATAATGTAGTAATTGCCCTATTTATTACTTGCTTATGAGCTTTCTTTTTTGCTGTATACATCCCATTCAGCCAATGCATTTTTTCCATGGAAAACCTAAGAACGCAAATACTACAAAGCTAGCTGTGTTTATTATATATGAAAAATAAAAAAAAATTTGAAAAAAAAAGCTAGCTGTGTTATTGTGTATGACATAGAATGTAAAAATCTGACATAAATAGGACATTGAAAATTTAACTTAGAAGTTAACAGAAATAGTTAAAGTCAACATGTCATAAATATAATGAATATTTGTATCTTCTTCTTCTTCTTCACTCGGCTTTTTCCCGGTTAGGGGTCGCCACAGCGGATCACCTGTCTGCTCATGATTGGCAGTGGAGTTTTACGGTGTTGAGTTGCCAGCCCGGCGCCCAACCTTCCACTGAAGGCACACACACGCACACACTCATGCCTAGGGCCAATTTAGAGTGTCCAATCCACCTACAGCATGTCTTTGGGATGTGGGAGGAAACCGGAACACCCAGAGGAAACCCACGCGACCACAGGGAGATAATGAATAACTGTATCTAAAAATGCAAAAAAAAAAAAAAAAAATACAATATGTGAACTGTTCATAAGTAAGCTCATACTTCAGTCCAAGAGAGGACATTTACCTTAAGAAGAGCAAAGGAGTAGGGGGAGTGGGGTGCAAGGATAAGTGAAAATGTAGATTAACAGCATAACTGTTGCAAAAGGTAACAAACAATTTGAAAATATGGGCATGAGTAGGATGGGACACACCATCTCTGGCAATTGTCACTAGCATCAAAAACAGTTTATTGTGAAAATAAGATGGATGGTCAAGGACTAGTGATGGTTTAATGGAATTAGTGGGGTGTGAGGCAAGAAGGTATGGGAAACTCAGGTGGGGGATAAGGAGGTGGGGCAGGATATACAGATAAGGAGAAACCAAAGATAATGGGCTTAAGTAATTCTGGGAAAGACACAGATCTCTTATTTTCTGAAGGTAGATTCCTCAGCTTCACTACAAAGGCCATAAGAGGTAGTCATCATTAAGGAGAGTTTTTAACTCCTTGCACTGAGATACGAAATAATTTGTCTGCAGATGCCTATTTATGGTCTACTGGGAAGTAGGCCTTTCTGCAGTGTGAAAGTTGACTAGATCAGGATTAGCCTTAAAATATGAGGCCATGGTGATGAAAAAGTAAAAAAATGCCACAGCTGTTGATGTAGCAGTCTAGAGATGCAAACAGCTTGGATATGACACTTCTTCAGTGGCCAAGCAACTGCTGCCGTTTACAGGGTGATTGATTCACTACTGCCTCTAGAAGTCAGATATTTTGCATTAGTTATGGCTAATAGTGTTGGATCAATAGTACTGTTAGAATGAGCTAGAAAGCTATGATATAAAGTGCTCAGGAAATAAAAATGAATATCTGTGATCCACATTAATATATGGTGAGCTATTCGTGAGTCACCTGTTCTTTGTATTGTAATTAAATGAAGAAACAGTTTTTAAAAGACCCAGCAAAGCCAATCATACACCAGTGCAGCTGCTTTGTGTAAGGAAAATATGATCATTTAATCCAGCAATACCATTGTGTATATTATTTTATCATTAACAAAGGCTTGCCTTATCTGCATACCACCTCTGATAATAGTGCTTGTAAGTGGTCCCATATATGGCATGTCCCAGGACTGGTACTGCCTGCTAGGGATATAGGTAGAGATAATGGCACCCAAGCGCTTGTACTGTAACTACACAATTCTGTTGTACAGTTATAACCCCATTCAGCAATCACACTTTGGCACCTTCCTCCCACTTATCCCATCTTTTATTGATCACCTTTATCAGTATTACATTACACTATCTGTAAAGCAAAGACATTCTGCATGAGACCATTACTGTCAGAATGAAGAAATGTCTGCATATCACTGAGCTGTAACTAGTTCCCTCAAACCTACAGACAGTAATTACTCTTCCCCTTCCTGATTTTCCATTTGAAATCAAACTTCCTGACTCTCTCCATCTTAGTGTATGCACTCTGTCAGAATTTGACAATTTTTGGCAACTACTGACATGGATCAAATATCCAATTTCTTCACGTATAAAAACTTGCCAAAAATTACAATGACACTATCAAATTATTTTAATTTTTTTTTCTTTGTTAACCCATGTATAACACTAACTTAAACTAATTAATAACCAAGGGTTACAAACTGACAGTTTTATTGAACTTTATAAAAAATTACTAAATACTGTGATTCTACAAAAAACTGCCTGACCTAAACTGATAAAAACTTTCAGTTATGAATTAAAGACTGTGCTTCAAAAGTGATGGATGCAAATGGGAAGCAAAACATAGGTCAGTCTATGGACCATAATCACCTTGCCAATACACACCCTTATAGGGTACCACCTGTCTTCAGGAGGGCAAGACAAGTCAGGTTTTGGATGAATTTGTGGGTGTTCATCCCATAATCAAGGTTTACCTTAAAGCGTTGTTGCCTCACAGCAAGAGGTTCTCCCGTTCGATTCTCGGCTGGAGCACCTTCTGTGTGGAGTCTGCATGTCCTCCCTGCGGTCGAGTGGCTTTCGAAAGACATGCGTGAATGGGCGTGCCTTCGTTGAAGGTTGGGTGTCAGGCTGGCACCTCGGCACCGTAAAAATCAACTGCCAATCATTAGCGGACCGGAGTTCCGCTGTGTGACCCCTAACCGGGAAAAGCCAAAAGAAAAACAACAACTCTGTTATATATGCAAAGGAAGATTAGTTAAGAGATGGGAAAGCACTATGTAATAAGTCTCTCCATCCAGCAGAGACAAATACACACTAAAAGGGGCATTACATTCTATAAATTAGTCTGAACAGGGCAAAGTACAGAGGAATGATAACTTGTTTTTGACTCGGTTGAGACACTTTCATTTGTAATTGGGCTAGATAGGATTTCCTAACTAGTTTTGCTACATGGTGGTCAAAGCATAAGGAGTTATCTACGTAGGTACCAGGATCTCTTGACTACTGTATCAGTCTGGAATGGGGCATTGTGTATAAAGTAAGTTGCAGTTGAGAACTACTTACCAAAGGTGACAATGTTACATTTCTTTGCACATAAGTAAAGCCTATTTCTAATACACCACTGATTTGTACGGTTTAGCCCTTACTGTGATAAGATGTTATTAGATGCAACAGTACCCAGACTGCAGCTGTCACAAACTTAGTTAGCCATACGTCTCTGTTAGTGATTTGCAGATCCAAGAAGTAGATACCTGCTAGTGATTTGCAGATCCAAGAAGTAGATACCGAACATAAGCGGTTCAAACTATTAAGGCCTGAGGAATGAGACTGTTACTGGTGTTGAGTTGAAATTAAATTTATATGCTAAGTATATTAGCAATAGCTTTAAGGTCAGAGTAGGTAATACCACTATGCATTAATTAAGAGTGTGGACATAAATGACAGCTGATGCTATATAGGGGATGGAAATCATGCCATTGAATTTTGACAGATCATCATACAGTTCTAATAAATTTGTCTTTCAACGCCTTGAATTCAGAGGTGTATGTTGTGGTAGGTTTAGATGCCCCAATGGAGAATCTTACTGATTTAAGTTTGGATTTCACCAGAGGTGAGACTAATATAGGAGTATCTCAAATAGATGCAATATTAGTGAGGATAAGGTCAAAGATTCTAACCACTAGTGGGATGATAAGCGATTTAATTACCATTTTTTAAGTCTACTATAGGTGCTTCACTTAACTGAGAGATAGTTAAAATCATTCATAAAAAGTGTTTTTTTTTTTTTTAAGGTAGATCAGTAAGCGAATTTAGGAATCTTTCATCATCCTCCAGGGACCAGGAAGGTGACATGTATCAAGCAACAAATAGATCAATTGTCTTCTTTAGGGTAATCTGAAGTTTAGTAAGTTCTGATTGGTGATTGCAAGTAATCGTTCTGGAGATAATCAAATCTCGGACAATTACTGATATATGCTTTCTTGTAGCACTAAAACTTGCAGCCAAGGCTGAAATTTATGTTGTGTGCAATAACTACTAGTATATTGCTGCATAGGTACTGTTTAAAGTTTTCTGTTCAGCAGTTTTCAGAGAGTAATTTTCTGCACACTACCAAGTGGCAAACATCTGCACGGTGGCTGATTTATAAATTCATAAGATGGATCTCTGGCACAGAGAGACAAGGCCACGACTACAGTCTGTGACTAATCTTCTCCCCACCTATAGATCAAATGAGCCCTGGAGAAGAAACCTCTGGAAGATCCTAAGCCTTCACCAGTTCATGTATGCTTCCATGTCTTAGCTGTTGCTTATCTACTAAGCTAGTGGCAGACAGCCATTTCTCAAAGCTGAGAGCATATGCATACAAATGAGAATATGAAAACTGTACATGGTGTTACTGGTCAGTGGTTAAATCTGAAACTGTCTGATGAAAAAAAAATCATAATATGATCCATATGAAAGAAATTCTAACACTTTATAAGCTGTGATAATGGAAGAAACTATGCGGGCAAATAGCAAGGTACACTGTAGACTGCTAGGTGATGGGCCACTGGTGGCAAACCATGCCAGCAAACTTAGTAGATTTTACTTAGTAGATTACTGAATTATTTTTGCTGTCTTATCAAAATAAGACCATCTTCTCTTGCTGGGTCAGTGTTATAAATACATAAATAATCTGCATTAATCCTGGTCATTATATCTACAGATGCTATTCTATGCAGAGGTTTTTGGGGCATACTTCTATACAACTCTATCAAACATGCTACTTTTCCACCTGTTAATGTCATGTATGTTGCACTGCAAATATGTAAACATCTGCGGATATTCCTTGTATTTATTGTGCAGTACTGCACTATACTCTCTTGGTCATTTGTAAAATAAGCAGCTCAGTGTCCTCCACCCAATCAACAACACGCAGTCACAAATAATTCATCCATCCAGTACATATTATATTAATGAAAACTGTGTCTATTTCTAAATGTTTCTGTGACAAACAAAAATGCAGTCAAACACTGTAAATAAAGCACTGATGGTGGAAATAATGACAAAAGTAGCTCATTTGTGATGCTATACTTTTTATTTGTATTTAATGACATGGTTTTAGTTCCTTTGCCCTCTCCTTCAGGGATGCATGTATATGTTGGGCAGAACCACTCTTTGATTTCTCAAAAACAGTAGTGGCTAGATTTCTGTACAACACATTTACATCTGCTACAGGAAGATGAGAAAGGTGAATGTGGTGCCCATATGCATGTTTTATCTTGTGAACTTGTGTAACTTAAACATGATTCATCATAGCTTTCAAAATAACCCATGTGCTGACCAAATTTTCAAACTAAAGAGTTTTAAAAGAAATCAAATAAATCTGCCAAAAATACAAGTGCCTTTTTGCTTGTGCAGTATATCTATGAAAAAAGACAGAACACACAACTAATGATAACAAATCATTGTACAAGCCCAGCTCTATGATTTTATTAACTCCTGTGCCTAGAAATTATTGTAAACTTATTATCATTGTCACTAAATATGCTACCCCTCAAAGCAGAGGGAGTGCTCTTATCTGAAATATTGGTGACTAAGGTTTGACTATTAAACCCAGAAGCACAATACTAGATGACAGGGAAAATTATATTTGCCATCTCTAGTCTTCTCAGTGGTGGAAATGGGAGAGATTCTGAGTGTCAGTACCCCTTAGGGCTCTGAAAGGAAGTGACACAGCACATAGCCGGTGGTCTTAATGATTGCAATGGGCACAATGAAGTCTGAACACAGAAGCACATGTACGCACTGATATCACTATATATGTCACACATTTGTGATGTGCGAGGAGTGGCTAGATCACAGGAAGAATCCTGAAGTCCCATTTCAAAGATAGTAATGATTTATCTTGGAAATGAAACAACGAACAAGTGAATACAGCAATTATCCACTTTAAACAACTGGCATAGCTTCTGGGGTCAGTCCAGGGGCATCCAATACCTGTCACCCTGTGAAGACATGGTTGACAGGTCAAGCTGCTTTGCTAGAGATGGTAGCACCTATTTCCTCTAGGCTTTCAGATACTGGCAAAGGCATTAGCCAACCCTACTGTGCCTTTTTTAGGCAGTGTCAAAACAACCAACTTCCTGATGTAACAAAATTCTCTCTAGATAAGCTCACGTTTCTGCTGCTTAATTCTAGGAATATAAACACGAAACTGTACTCCCTGGAAGCATTCCTCACCTTGGAAGATGCTGATGTCTGTGCATTCACCGAGACATGGTTCAAAGCCGCAGAAAGAACCCCAGCTATGCAAGGCTACAATGCCTTCCATACATTCAGACCAAAACTGAGCATGAAAGAACCAAAGGACAAGGTGTAGCCATCTTCATTAAGGGCAAGTACACCTAGAGACTGGTCAACCGTTAAGACTCTCTTGAGCTAATCCATGTCCAATTAACTACAGACAAAGCACCCTACCACATCATTGCTAGCTACAGGTCCACCACCATGAACCAAGAAAAGCATACCTGGACTTACTGGAGTCACTTGCCATACAGCCAAACATCTTGGTCATGGGTGATTTTAGCTAGCCTAAACATGCATGGCCCCAAACATACTGGCCCAGAGGTTCTTGGACGTTGTCAATCCCAATGCTCTGGAACAGACAGTCAACACTCCCACAAGGGTCTCAAATGTCCTGGACACAGTACTCACCAACATGGGAGAGCACTGCACTCCCCCTTGTGTGATATCCTCCCTGGTAAGATCAGACCATAAATCAGTCTTGTTTGATGTATAACTATAAGGCCAGCTACACCATCTAGATCAAAAAAGTTTACATTTTTTTTCCAAATCAAATTACCTCCTACTAAGTAATGGCAGAAGAAGTTTCAAACTCCCCTCAATCACAGATAACATGGACTCCTATGGAGAGGTGTATGCCAATGCCCTGTATAACCACTTAAGCAGTTGCATAGATTTGGCTGCACATGACTGGATTAAAACCAGGTCTTTACAAAAAAACAAGCCACCTTGGTAGAGCCCTAGTATAAACAGGTGATACAACTACAGAAAGAAACTAATGTTTAAGAACAAGAGGGAACTGGCTCAGCAGAGAAAGAATTCCCTGTACAGCCTAAACAAACAAATTAGAGATCTTGTCAAGTCCTCCAATGCTAATTATGAAGCAAAAATAGCATCCCTAGTTAAGGATAATCACAAGGCATTCTTTAACTCTGACATCTGAAAGGGAATGCCCAGCTATGTGCAGAACTGGTACTAGACCGCATCACCCATACTCTGCCACAGGAAATAGCCAACCTGCTAGCTGACAGATCTGACAAAACTTCACCTCCCTGTCTCCATCGGTCATTTTCCAAAATATACCTGCCACCATTCCTCAGTCTATTATCTTAAGAGAACAGGTCATCTCTGTGCTCTCCAAGGCCAAAAACACAGCTTCAATGGGACCAGATAACATCCCAGGTTGCATTTTAAACAACTTAAAATACAGCCTAGCACACCCACTTGGATCCTTGTTTAACCACAGCCTGCAAACTGGCTATGTTCCTGCAGAATGGAGGACAGCAACAGTAATCCCTCTGCACAAAGGGGGACCATCAATCGACCCTAGGAACTACAGACACATAAGCCTAACTAGCCTCATCTGGAAGGCCATGGAAAGAATCATTATGGACCTTATTAACAAAGACATAGGTAAGCTCCAAACTCTACACCCAACCCAGTTTAGATGTGCTAAGGGTATATCATGCTTGTAGAACCTGGCTGACTTCTTTAAGAAGGTCACCAAGGCCCTGGATGAGGGAAAGACAGTGCATACCACCTACCTTGACCTAGCCAAGGCATTTGACACAATCTCCCACTCAGGTATTATAGAGAAAGTCTCCCAACTAGGGATTAACCCTTATATCACTAGATAGGTGGCCAACTGGCTCACTGACAGAACACATACTGTCAAATTAGGTGACTTCACCTCTATCAGAAAACCACTCACAACTGGTGCACTGCAGGGTTCTGTCCTGGGTCCTTTACTGTTCAGAATTTATTTCTCAGAACTCCAGGCAAATGTGAACGGCCTGTGGCTGATCAAATTCGCTAATTATTGCAAATTGGGTGCAATCAATGAGTCCCACAACAATGTTAACATATTGCAGAAAGGGTTAATGCTGACAAATGATTGGTGCCAAAGCCACAGATTAAGGCTAAATGCAAATAAATGCATTATTATTCCCTTTGGAAAAGCTGACTCCCCTGCTAATTACACTACAGACAGCACCCCCCATAAGTATAGACCCAGTGGTATGTTATCTAGGTACACAGGTTGATAGCAATCTGAACTTTGCCCACCAAGTTTCCACAGAGGTAAGGAAATCCTTCTGTGTGACACATCTCATAAGTAAGGCATCACATCCAGATCTAAGGATGTTATAATTCCATTATACTTGGCCCTCATCAGATCAATAATTGGGAACAGTGCTCCCTTTTGCATGTATCTCACCAGACACCTGCAACAGCTGGGGAGACCCCAGCGGTTTCTTATCAAGAAAACACAGGGCACACAAAACAAGACCTACATGGAAAGACTGAAAGACTTGTAGCTGTACTCTGTCTCCTACAGGCTGATAAGAGGTGACCTGTACCTGGTCTACAGGGTAGTCTCTGACCCTGCCCTGATGAAAATGCTAAACATTCACAAATCAAATTGCATGGGGGTCACTCACTCCAGGGGTCTTAACCCAGCCTGTGACATGAACAGATCATGTTGGAGAGCTAGACACAGCCACTTCGCTGGAACAAGCTCCCAGCTCACGTGAAACAGGGCCCCTCCCTGACCGTCTTCAAGCACAACCTAGATCAATGGATGGATGACTGCAAAACCACTCCTGGGGTGGCACCTGTGTCCCTGTTGGACACAAGAAATCAGTATTAACTACCATAAACTCTTACATCTGCGAACTTCACTCGCCTAATCACAGACAATTGGGCCAACTCGGATAAATATGACTAGGCTTGTAAGGCCTCTAGGCCTAGGGCCATTAGCCTAGTAACCTTCTAAGAATCTATGAACCTATATGTTCAGGAATTAAAAAAAAATGAATTAAAAAAACAGAATTTTTGTCTGGAGTAGAAAAAACTAAAAGTAAACATCACAGCAATATATCCAAATCATACCACTTGTAATGTTTTGTACCAGATCAGTACATGTACATGATGTGTATGAAGGGAGTATAAGCCACAATTCCTATGGTGAGGCACCTCATATTGATATGAGTAGTTAACTCCCTAACTTATACTCTGTTATATTATACTTGGGCTGCTACAGGTTATGAACTATGCTTATGGATCTGCAGGGGTTAAGTAGTTTGTCTAAACTCCACAAATGACAGGCAGATGGAAGCAGAAAAAAAATCAAGCCACAGCAATGCCTTCATGCAAATTAAGAAGGGAGAAATGGGGAACAGAGCTTCATTTTAATTACCTCATCTAGCAGCTGTTGTATCCAGAATCCACCACCCCCACTCTACTCCAACACACAGTTTGGTCTTTTGTTCAGAGTTTTGAAACTGTACAACACTTGGGATTTTTGAGCTGCATTTTTTCCATCTCCCATTGCATAAAATGGGCTTGTTTCTTGCTGGCATAAGCCAGCGTTTGTTCTTACACTAAGAACTACTGGTTGGGAATGAAGTCTGGAAAGCACAAAGAATGTGTCTCTCTCTCCAAAGACTCACATGTGGGCGCGCGCACGTGCACACACACACACACACACACACACACACACACACACACACACACACACACACACACACACACATGCACACACACACAGTCCTTGTTCATGGCAAGCTTTATGACTTGGGTAGTTTACTCTGTTGCTACAATTTTACTCGATACCACTTTCTGAACATCATCTCCAATTTTGCATTGCCACTAACCATACATATCAAGAAAGTATTCCCAACACTGCAGGAAGTACATTTAAAAGTAACATAAATCCTGAAAATGCATGTTTAGGTCTGTATCATTTACACTTCAAGACTGCTACTGGAATGTCATTCAGCCTTGTTTAATTTCTCCTTCACATCAATAAACAGAACCATTCATGTCTATTTCTTCGAACCCCTATATGACAAAACCTGCAAAACATTACTGTGTTTCTACTATGCCACGTTGCTGCTCCCATAGAAAAGGGTACGCCTGGTAAACAGTGGGCCTTATGTCACTGGTGATCAGATTGTTGGTCCACTGTGTTTGATGGAAGACAAATGACAAATTTCTTAGCAGCATCCCATTTGTTTGCTGTACACTAGTGAAAATGGTATGAAATTACCTTCATGCATAGGCTATGTGCATCTCTGCACACAGTATGCCAGATTTGTAACTCCCTACTCAAATACATGTCTACTTTACCCACTTTTCCAGACAAACAGCCTTTCAGATTTCACTAGCTTTCATTGAGTACCCAAGGATTTATGCTCCCTGCACAACATTCAGAGAAAAAATATTCCTTCTCGATTTCATTCTTAACTGCCATAATCTAGTTAAACTCCACATCTATAATGAATGCAAGACCAGATAAAATGTTGCAGTCCTATTTACATGACTTGCATTTATTTCTGCTTGCTTCTGTTTAAGTGCTATAGCAGCCTTGCCATTATCCATGGAGACACTATGTTATGGAAGAACAGCCAATGGCTCTGGTACACAAATTATGTACCACTGTTATGGGCACACAGAATACAGACCATTCCACAAAATAACAGTATGCATTTGTTTAGTAAATGACACTTTCATTATCCTACATTTACTGTATGAACCTCAAGCATGGCAGGAGCAAAGTAATCATCTACTCCAGAATTAGTGCCACTGAAACTTTACTTTAAGAAAGTATCATTTTCTTCCTCCCATCCCACCCAAAAGAGTGTTTTCTTTTATTTATTTTTATCTTTTCATTTACTATGCTATAATGCTTTGACAACAAATCACAGCTGACTGCCAGGGATAAGACAATGTTCTAGTGGAGAGCTTATGAGATCATGTATGATGACACTTCCTCAGCGGGTGAAGAAAGTATAGGAAGGTTCCTTCTTATGTACACATTTTTCTAGTAAAAAACAACAGCAGTAATGAACTACAAAAAAAAGTCAAGTGCAACTAAAGGATATAGTCAGGATTTTCACAGAAACAATATGGAGAATTTAGAGGCGGCATTACCATGTAGCAATCAGAGGAGAAGGCAAAGAAACTGGAAATAATGGCTTTAGTACTGACACAGAACCAATGGAAGCATCCACACATTTTGGTGATAAATCTATAGCTTAAAGCCACTTGCAATCTTAACAAAGTAAGTTTTTTTGCAGGGGGTCAAGCCCCCTGCACTCTCCATGTGGGGGGAGACCACCCACACATACCCCTTAATTTACATATACCAACTCCAAGGTCACACAACAGTAGAGATAAGTGCCAAACATAATGTTTGTTGAAAGTGACTTTCAGCAATATTGTCCATTGTATAAACTACCACTGAAAACTTGCAATGCTCTCTAATTTTTCTGTCAGTGGGTGAATACAGAGGAAGTCAAGCTTCCCAAATTTTAAAACCATTACTGTAAATGAAAGTAGATGGCAAGCTGATATTTTGTTCTGTATTATTTATCTACTCATGTCTCACAGCTTTCAGATCATCTCACTTAGTTTAAGGTGAATTCAGGTAGCCAACAAAAGGTTTTATTACTGCCCTAATTCCGTGCCTCTCACAGTTTTAACAGGTGGCCACAGTACCATATTGATGGTGCTTGTGGATTACGATACTCGTCCTGGTCCTTTTATACTGCTGTACTTTACAGCTTTGGTTATGTATAGAGACAGAACAAGCTGACTCCCTCTGCAGAGGTGAAAGAGATTATATATACTGCTCAACCCCACCACAAGCTCCTTCATTACTGAGGCTGCTACTCAATCCTGAGTCAGTGTTTCATCCCTCTTCTCTAAGGAGCTGTCAAGGTATTGCAAATTAGAGGTGTTTCAATAACAGTGGTCTTTTCAATTTTTTTAAAGAAAGGCTCAATACAGAGTTACAGTAGGTGGTGTTGCTGCCTCCCAGCACTTGGTACTCTGGTTAGGGTCTAGGTTGTGGTGCAAAGTCTGCATGTTCTCCATGTTAGCACATGGGTTTTTACAAGGTGCTCTGCTTTCTTTCCACATTCGAAAGGTGCATATGGCAATCTATCAACTTGCCCATAGGTGTGTGTTTGTGTGTGTATGTGTGTGTGTATGTGTGTGTGTGTGTGTGTGTGTGTGTGTGTGTGTGTGTGTGTGTGTGTGTGTGTGTGTGTGTGTGTGTCTGTGTGTGTCTGTGTGTGTGTCAAGAGTTTTTGAGTACATTTTGAAACAACCTCTTGTCCCATCCAGGACTAGTTACCTTGCCTTGTACCTCTGAATGCTGGAATAAGTTGCAGCACTCCCATGGTCCTGAAAAGGATAAAGCAGGCACATGTGGATATGTGAACAATTCTGAAATAAAACAAGGACTAAAATCACATATTTTCTATTACTTTTTCCACAACAGTAAAAAAAATCTCTCCCTCCAATAGAAACTAGCCCAATAAGTAGAATATGCATAGTCTATTGATTGTATATGATTTTTATTTGTTGTACATTTCTCTCTCCCGTCTAAATTTTATTCTTCAATTTCTACACAATATTTTGTCTTGCCTTGAAATCTCACATATACATATATATATATATATATATATATATATATATGTATATATATATATATATATATATATGTGTGTAGAGAGAGAAATACATATGTTGCTATACAAAGTATAGACAGTTTCTGAAAATGCTGCATGAAAAGAATGAATAAAAGATCACTCATACACAAACAGTGAAACTGCACATTTAGAAAGTCTTACTATGGAGAAACATTCATTTTCCTCTTCATGTTAAGAGCTCAAATGGGGGTTAGAAGGGGTGCACTGAATTTGGCCTGGGTGATATCACAAGGATGGGACGCCACAATGTAGTTCACTTGAAGGTTGTTCTTTGTATTTGAGACACTGCTGAACTCAACAGTGACAGTGTTTGTGTAACCTGAGGGCTAAAATTTTTAGAAAACACAGTCTCTGAATCAAGCTGTGAGACGGGAGCACATAAAGTCATGCCTTATGTAATGCTCAAGTGTGAGGCCCTACTTTAGCTAAAAACTGCAATGCTTGATTGAAAAGAAAAGCTACTTTACATAGCTAAACTTGTGACTCAGCCTTTCACACAATTATGTACAATGCCAGCTGTTTAAACAGCCATACAAAAAATGCAAAATTCCTGTATGACTACTAACAAAATAAAATAGTGCTTTCACAAGGAAGCGCAACAAGAATTCCAAACTACTGTACTGCTGTATTTATAAATTCAGATACCATTTTGCCCAATATACTATTTACAACCCCCACCAGGTATGGCACACTAGTATGCTTAATATGTTAGTCTGTGATGAAGGGAATAAATACAAGATGGGTGTGTGTCTGTGTGTGTGAGTCAGTTGGTGAAGAAAATGGGAAAGTAAGTAGCAGAACATTTAAAGTTAGAGTAAAAATGTAATTGTAGTTGTATGAAGCTGCAAAATATATAGTATCCTTCATTGTTAAGACAGCTACATGCAGATCATGGTTTCCTCATTCGAGTACTTCTCCCAATTAATCAGACTGCTGCAGCAGTACATAAAAAGGAAGTGCATTTTAAGCAGTTCTCCATTTCTCTCTCCTTTCTATATTTTACTCTTTAGTTTTTGTGCATTTCGTCTTTCCTTAAAATATAATACTATTTGCTTTGACAAAGTGTTGCAACATCTGAAATCAACAACAATAAGCTATACTACTGACAGTTTTTATAACAGGTGAGTGGAAGGAATGTGTATGCACATAAAAAAAATTCATACCTTACTTTGACAATTTGAGGTACTGCCAGCTATGCCAGTTGAAGTAGGGATGTGTAACATATGCCAGCACAGCTAGCTGGAATTTTGTAAAGAATTATAGGTCATATGTATATCAATAGGGTGGTCTAATGGTTAAGATGTTTGCCTTACAAACACAAGGTCCTCATAAGGGATAATTGGCTAGGCTTACAATGGCTCACAAGGGCAGTTAGTCTAGTACTAACCTATGAACCTATGAATCAAACGGATTTGTACAGATGCTTCTGTTGAAAAATGTATTTGTAAAGCTGCTTGTGTTAAAAATGTACAAACAGTGGGTCCTGACTGTAGTGTAACTGATTAAATGTATATGTTTTAAAAGAGGATACTGAAAAGGAAGAGGTTAATCTCAGTCTAGCTACATTGAAAAATAGTAGGAAATTAATTTACTTTAGGCCATAAAGATTATATCTTACAGTTTTGACTTCAACCAGAGACAAAATGTCTGTGCCAGAGAATGCTTTATTAGCTAGCTACTGTAGGAGGAGTGGAAGTGTTTACTGTATTATAACTTCCAGAAGCTGCAACAGATCTTAGAAAAGCTCTATGTGCATGTATTATTCACACATGTGCAAGATTCTGGGTCAGTTGCTAGAAATGGGGGGGTAGCATGGGAATCAGAAGTCAGATGACCAGATGTAAGTGATGTCATTCTGTAATCCATCACCAAAATGATGTTTTTTAATACTAAATGAGACTGAAGTCTTAGAGCACTCTGTTTTTGGAACCTAGGTAGTTCAAAAGTATGGACATAGTACACCTGGAGCCACAATTCATGATAAAAAGGTCGCTTTCATATTGAAATGCTGATAAAAGCAAGTAAAAGGTAAACACTTTAGTCTTCTTAATGAAAACTCCTTCAGATTTTAGTTCTATATTTTTTAGGCAGTTTACTTTCATTTAGTTTAGTTACTCAGCACTAGGTCCATTTCACCAGTAATAATTTAATTTTCACTAATTCCATTTATACTTTTATCTATTATCAATGTATGTTCTTAATGTTTAATTTAATTGTTTTGACAAAGATAGTGTTTACTTTAAGTACATGCATATTTTTTCATTTGTTTAAAAATGGGTTTTAAAGAAGCAATTCTCTTGGGTTAGTAAGGTGATAACATTCAAAAGATATAGATAAATGTTTTAATAGCATGTACATAAATATCCATATGTTCAGAAATGAGAATATAAGGCTTTATTACACACACAAGTATAGAAACAGATACACACAAACACTATATATATATATATATATATATATATATATATATATATACGTATTTCCCTCAATTATGTAATTCCCTTTAGCATTCTCCTAGTCACTATTTGACTCTTAAATTCTGAATATTAGTTTAAAAAAGATAAAAGGATTTTATACTGAATGCATTATCTCATCCTTCTTTGCAATGCTATGTGACATCATAACAATTCTTGTGTTATATTTAATTCTGTACTATAGGTTGCCTCATTTGTCTCTTGTCAACAATGAGAAAAGATTTTAAATGAAGCAAAATAACTTATGTCTTCCATATCTCTCTATCAAGAACATTCTTGGGAAGCACAGAGTGGCTCTCCCTGCTGGCAACAGTAGGTACAGGTTACTATGGTCAAGAGTTTTCTAAACTGGAATTTTCCCATTTAGCTGAATACTTATAATTTTTTCCAGGGTGTACGTGTATACACAGTACTTAGAACTCCACTGCCTACATTATGCACTTCCTCTGTTTTTGTAAATCCTCCTGTTGTTGTCCTTTTGTTACTTTTACTTCAGCTCCAACTGTGTTTCACCTTTCTTTCTCTCTCTGCCTCTGGGCTTGCCATTAGAAACAAGACCATAATCAGTGTAACTATAATCAAAAAAGAGAAAGTAACCAAGTTAGTTTTAGTCCTCTGCTTTGGGTTTACAAATTCCTGGCTGTTTGCACCAGCTGGTGCAGCATTCAAAGTCAACTATAAATGACTGCACTGGACTGCAGTGATTAGCAGAACTTGTGTCACAGCAGGAAGGGAAGGAGCCTGTAGTCACAGGCTCTGTATTGTGTGGGACTGCAATGAATGAAAGGGAGGATAGAGAAACAGGGCAAGCAGCACTGAGGTAGTGTTTCAGTACAGTTGACTGCTTAGCCCCTAACTACCTCTTTACGTATGAGCACATTCCTGACCTCTATAAATCCTTTTGATTAATGTTTGAACTATTTAAGTCTGCTCGTCAGATATAGTGATATTTCTTTGTAGGGCTGAGATTTAAAGCAAAGAACTTTATCCAGGACAGCAGCACAGATGTGCACCAGACTGGGGCAGTAACTGTTTTTTCAGAAGGATTCCAAGCCAGGTTGCATATTTTCTTAATTTATGTTAACTGTTATGCAACACTGCAGGCCTGCGTGGCATGTTCTGATAAATAATTCCCCAAAAAGAGGGAATGACTCCAAGACTTCTGAGCCCACACAGTAGCATATTGAAACAGCCATTGTGGTTGTGTGAACTTGGTCATAATGAAAGAAAAAGCAGAACTCTACAATATGATACAGCCCAAACAACTGTACTTTCAGTACCTCAGTATTGTACTAAATAAAAGAAGAAGAAGAAAAACAGCAGAAATGAAAGAGAAACTGATTCCTGCACAACACATGATTTTGGCATATGTTACCCCGCAGTCTCGTGTGACTTTTCTTCTCTATTGACAATACAGTTCTTCAACTTTGTAGACCATAAGTTCCACAAAACATTAACCTAATTAATCAGCACTTCAGCTCACTCTCAAAATACCAAGACTGCACTGGTTACTGTCCTACTACAACAGGCAGGTCTGGGCAAATTCAGAAAATGCTAGTGTCTATGGCATGATCTGTAAAAAAAAAAAAAATAACACAATCTCTTCAACATTACACTGTATACAATTTTTGTGCACTGTTTTATTATTGTAAATATTATCTTGTTGTAAAAATTTTGATCTGTAACTGGAGCTTTTCTCCCTAGGCCTCCGCTGAAAATAGATTTCTGACCCACTGGACTTTCCCGGTCAACAAATGCCAATGAATAAATAAATAACCAATAAATAATTACTTTTAGAGTTTTGATAGTTTTAAGATACTGATTTGGGTGACAAATCCACTCCCATTCAATCCTATGAGGAACACTGTTTATAACAGAAGAAAAGCCCAACCCCCCCCCCCCGGCCCCCTTAAAAAGTCTGGAGTTGTACAAATTCCAGTTCATACTGCCTTTGTCATCCTTTCTGCCACTGGTCAAACTACTGATGAAGTATTAGACATGGTATTGTAACCAACAGATATGAGCAAATAAAATGAATAAAAAAACTTTTAACTTAGGCAACACCCTACTTATTAGGCATACAACTGCTTGCAACCCTAATTCCTCAGCTGTTACCTTCCAAGGTGTTTGGTTTGGAAGGCAACAGCCAAGACATCACAGTTACTGCAGTGGTAGTTGTAATAAATTGTGCATTGGCTGTTACCAATCTTTTTGTTTTTCCTGTATTTTCAATACAGTAATATTTTATTACTTAAAGTAAATATTTCTGAAAGTTCTCATAACACTGTAGTCATTATAACACCCAATTTATTTTGCTTTGTACACCCCATAGAGTTTGTCAGTCATTTGTTCGTTTACACCTCTTGCTTTCTTTGCTCTGTCCTCACAGCTATTCTATAGTACAGCCTTAAGTTGGCCTTGCCACTTTAAAGCCTCTGACTAGGGAAGCAAAGTCCCTATTCCTCCCTAAGGTTTTATGGGGGCGATACTTTATAACCTGAGGCTACATTAAAACATAAGTCACTAGAAGAGTGTTTCACTGATCCACTGGTACCAAACAGGTAAAAATGATAGCAGGCATTACACCAGTGCTCCCTTAACCTTTTAAAATGCTGAACTGTCATTCAGGTAAATGGTCGTGATGGTTTCTACATCTACCCACAACAACAGACTTGTAACGGGACAAATATATTAATATTTAGTGATATTTATTTTTCTTGGATTAAAATTAGCAACTACATGTACTATCCCATGACTATACTTTGTTTTTTTCTTTTAGCTAATCTTATATCATATTATGAAGATGCAGAGTTCTGGACAATTAAACAAGCTCTGGGCCTCTGGTTGTTTTATTTTAGAAGACTACGTAATTTCTTTTACATTGTATATTTTTATACTCCAGCAGGAAACCTGTATGCTTTCCTTGTTTATCAACTTCCAGGGGTGGAGAATGCCTTTATCAAACTAAGATCCGTGCCAACAATTTTCTGATTTCCTCACTCTACAGTTACTGTATTAAAATTGGGGGTGGGGCTCTAGTTAGAGAACTGGATGCATTCTAAGGATTTCCTTTGGCTATTGTCACAGTGTTCCGGTAAGGGAATTTGAGGGATGGGCCAATAATTTACATGTACACTTTTATACCATGAAGCTGAGACCAAATAACTAATATAAAAAGGATACACTTTACTTCTACTACACTGTAAGCCAACAATAATGCTCCCTCTCTTAATGGAAGTGACAAGCATTTATCAAAAAAGAACACACAATAACACAAAAAAGCAAGATCATACTGGTTATAACTACTGAAGTTAAATCTGCATAACCCAGCCTAGTAACAATCCAGAAAAAGTTTGAAATCCTGGTGATCAGCACTGCAGAGCCAGAGCAAGTGGATGGCCTGTCACCAGACAAAAGGCCGATGCTTTGGTGCACACATATATACTAGGACATCACCCCTGCTCACTGTTATCCAACTCATACAGTTACTTACTAGCTGTTAAAAGTTAGCAAATGCAACAGACATCAGAATCAGAAGAAAAAGCACAATTATTTGTAGTGCTATTCTACTCCTTGCATTGGCTTATGTTCTCATTTAACAACTACGGCATAGTTATCTGTGAAGGAGCATCAAAGACTCATCTTTACTGTACAGCCAAGAGTTTGACCTCTATCTTCCAGCATGTTACCATATCTGGATGTTATATATAGGGATGCAAATTATGCAACAGGCACAAAAAAAAAACCACATCTGGTCTGAAAGTGCATTGCAATATATCAGTCTGCAACAAGTTCAGCCATATACTTTAAGTGGAAAACCTACTAATGAAAAATAGTTACAAAAAAGTATGTGGATGTCTTACAACACCAACACTGTGGTAGGTTGATCTATCTAAAAAAATAACACGGATGCAAATATAAATTACTGTCATTTTGTTTTCAGCAATACATACCTCATTCATTCATTTCCTCTCTGCACTAGGCTTCTAGCAAGCAACCCCAGTGTTGCATATTTGTAGGTCTAGCTGTATTACTCCACTAAAGAGCTAGCAGTACAGTTCCTACAAATAAACCATGCCCTCCTATGTGTCAGTCAACAACACACATCACTGAAACTAAGGTCTGGTGCAAGCTGGTGTGTAACTGGAGTCTCATCTTTGTTGCCACAAAACAAGAGCAAAAATAGGTTTATTATTAAAGGTCTTGGTTTCCTTCAATGAGCCAGAACGAAAACTGACAGACAAGCTGTCATCCAGTCACTCAGAACATTCCTGGAGGAGATAGCAATTCCAAAAGTATTTACATGAAACAGAGTCTGTGTGAGATAAATTATGTTTTGCAGATCTGATCATCCAAGTATCCTTGTATCTTTGGAGATAAATATCTATGTCATGTGTTTTTTCTTTTACTCTGGTAAGGATGAACAAACCTGTCAGTGATAATTGCGTTTTGCAGATCTGATCATCCAAGTATCCTTGTATCTTTGGAGATAAATATCTATGTCATGTGTTTTTTCTTTTACTCTGGTAAGGATGAACAAACCTGTCAGTGATAATTGCGTCACTTTTATAAGCATCATGGTGATGAACAGAATTTTTAAGTAAAAGCAAACAGCAGACAAATGATGCTCTGGTTTCAAATATTTAGTACTTTTTTTGGTACTCAGCATTCCAAGTAACTGAACAGTCTTTGATACTGACAAGTTAACATGAATGTCACATAACAGCTTCAGTGTTAGTTTTGACAAAGTCCAATTCAGTCATGTGTAAATGTTTTATTTCCTCAGAGCTGCTTAGTTGGCTCTATCTACAAGAGATACAGTTTCAAAGTCTTGCCCCATTGACAGTAAGGTTTTGAAATCTTGTCCAAGAAGTAGTAATGTCCATGTCTGCTATAATCACATAATCAGAATCAGCAAATTAAAACAGCTCTGCTGTTTTGCAAGCAACAAACCTAATGACTTGTTAGAGGTTGTACCTAAATGAAGTGTTATTAGGTCAAACATGGTTGCTGTAGTAGCTGTACAAGTCAGTAAGGATCTGAGTTGGGGTTAGTATGGTGGTTATGCATTTAACTACCTTTAAGACTAGACGTCTGTTGGGTTGGCATAGGTTAGATAAATGGGATGTGTATGTAGGGGGGTTATGTTCTATTTGTGGGGTTTGAGAGGTTTTGCCTTCCAAAGGAAATGGTGCAGAAAATTCTACATGCTATTTATTTTTGATATCCCGGTTGTCTAATTGTACTGGATCCTTTTATACCACAGACACAAAGACAGGCATACAAACAATATGATGTGATCGATAAGAAATTATATATTAAATAATACCAGTTAATTACCTTAGTTAATTACACATTGGAAAGACTCAGAAATTCTTTTTAGTTTAGATCATGAAAAAAAATTAAAAGTTATTAGCTAATCAAAATATGAAGAGGGAAAGACAAGCTATATAGCAGTTTGAACACCATGCAAATAGACCATTAGTGAATTAATGAGTTTTAGTGAACCAACTTTAAAAATATAATGACACAGAGCTACTTATGCATCACTCACTACAGTATTCTTGTTAAGTGGCTTAGCAGTGTAATAATTTGCAAGCCACATAAGGTCCAGCAGTTTATCTTACAGATTTAAGGTCATCAGCTACAAATAAAGTTAACCATGTAGACTTGAGTTTCAGTCCCTCAATTTTGACTTATGTAAGACTCTGAGCAACTCACTTAACTAGCACTCCTCAGTAATCCCTGAAAAGGGACACTGGTCTACAATGGCCTTAGCCAGTTATAAAAGGAAAAACAAATGCATCCTTTTGGTGGAACTACCACTATAGATAGGACAAACCAATGCTTTCTCCCCAGGGCTGTAGCAAGGGTGGGGCAAAAGGAGTGACTTTCCCTGGTGCAAATAGTGAGAAGGTGTGACCAGTAGCTGAGCTTTGAAGATGTACAGATTAGTCCCTGCCTGGAAGTGAAAGAATTCTTGTAAAGCATGTAAATAGCTATTTGAACAATGGTTAGTGTGTGAAGACAGCAAATAGCTATTCTGCATGTACAAAATAGCAGTTTGCTATGGTCACACACAAAGTGCTGCTGAAATCTAAGAGGAGTTTCTTTTCTTAAAAATAATGGCACTTTCATTAATACAATGTAGGAAACAGTTACTATGTCAAAAATAGCACTTTGCTATATTGTACAAATAAAAGAAAAATTGCAATCGAGCCTAAACAGAAGTATGAAAACAGAGGAGAAATATGCTTTTATATTGGTCTTCAACTCTGAATTTTCTTACGCTTGACTTTGGATGTGGGGGGTGCCAGTTGGGGGCATTGTCCAGGGAACAATTTGACCCAGCTACAGACAAGGAAAACTATGCATTCTTCCAAATCCTACTGAATACCATTCTAATTTTCTTGACAAATACATCAGCTGCAAGGTGTATAAAGTTAGGAGGCAACTCATCAGCTTTGGTACGGCCTCTGCGTTAAATACCCAATAGGATTCTGTTATAGGTTACTGTTTATCCAAAGTTGAATCATTTGTTTAGTTAGCTCTGTATCTCAGAGGCATGTATTCCTGACTGCAGCCCTGATAATCAGAGTTCAGTCAGCAGCCTGGACACTAAAGAAGCCAGTCAGTTTGGAGAAGGAGTGAAAAGCTGACACAAGCTCACACAAACTAGTAGAGGAGTTGGTAAGCATTCTACTACAAAAACTACACCTGCTGGGCAGATTGCTGGTGTATGCTCTAAGAAAGAAGGTGGAACAAGCCTGAGTCAGTCTGCTATGAACAGCATCTCTAGCTAAGCACAGTACATGTACGGGACCATGTAGCTGTGTGAGAGTATAACATAAAAGGCACAGCATCATGTCCGTATGACAAAATCGAGACCAATTAGAAGCAGAAAACAATGACTTCCCACAGAATGACAACCTACAGTATCTTTGGAAGTGGAGATGTATGACTGATGGTCACATGGATATTGAGGGGGCTGAAGCAGCATGCAAAAGTTGGCTCACTGTCTTGAATATGAAAATGATTATTGTTAACTGGCCCTATGATCCATGTAGCTGATCCACCCCGTTTGCTGAGCCTGCTTCATGTACACACATCTCAAAACATTAACCGTTAACTGTTTAACTGTTGAGCTTATGCTCAAGAAAGGTTAATGTGTTAAAACTATTTATTTTTTTTTATATTTGTATTCAAAAGCATCTTTATACCTTTCCAAAATTCCTTAACATTTTTAAAATACATTGTTTTTGTAACTCAGTGAATTACTCTCTCTCTCTCTCTCTGACGGATGTCATAATAGTATTCCTTATGATGAGGAAAAGTTGGTGCTGCGGTAGTGTTGTCGCCTCACAGTAAGACATTGTCCGGTTCGATTCTCAACTAGAGCGTCTTCTGCGTGGAGACATGCGTGAATGGGCGTACCTTTGTTAAAGGTTGTGCATCAGGGCTGGCAACTCGGCACGTAAAAATCTACTGCCAATCATTAGCGGACCGGAGTTCTGCTGTGGCGACCCCTAACTGGGAAAAGCTGAAAGACGCAACATAGTGAGGAAAAGCTGTGCAGACTAAACTCTTTTATCTTGCCTGTGCTGTTTCCAAGACATGTTTCCCCTGCCGTATGATGTATTTAATTTCTTCCACAACTCTATCCTGGGAATTGCCTTTAAGTTTGACATTCCTTACATATAGCATGACATTTTTTATAAAGTATGCAGATCATGCCAGTACCCCTTGGGGTAGACCATGCTTTCAAAGCATCTGCTCTGTAATTTCATTACAGGTGCATAGGTTCATAGGTGTGTACTAGGGCAATGGCTCTGGAGCCTTTAAAAGCCTAGCCCATAGAATGCTCTGGCATTATGCTGCCATTAGTTCCCAGTCCCTCTATCAAGTAGAACCACTGGAGTGATCCCCAGGGTGAACTTTCTATTTCCCATCCACTCATCAAGATTTCTCTTGAAAAAGGCCAGTGAGGTGCTCTGCTTGACATGTATGGGAAGTCTGTTCCGGAGCATGGGCAGTCTCTGGGTTATGAACCTGTCCCTCCAGCATGTTCTTTTGATTGTGATAATGAGGTTGAGGTCTCTGGAGCGTGTGGTGTGAAAGGAATGGGATTTCTTTAGGTGTACCATTTCTAACAGGGCTGGGTCAGACATGGCTTTGTAAGTCAAGCAGTGATCGCCTCTTAACAGATCATATGAGACAGAGAAAAGGTGGAGTTTTTTTAATCTGTCCATGTAGGGCATGTGTTTAAGGCCTAGGATCCTCTTCCTGAGGTACTTTTGTGGCCTTTCCAGCTGTTGCAGGTGTTTAGTGAGGTACATGCCAAATGGGGCATTATACTCGATGACTGGTCTAATGAGAGAAGAGTAGAGAGAGATATTGACCTCTTTCTTCCTGGATGAAAACCTTTGGTAATGAGATGTGCCACACAGGAGGTCTTTCTGGCCACAGTGACAATGTGGTGGTCGAAGGAGAGGTTGCTGTCAACCTGTGTCCCCAGATCTTATAACGCCTCCAGTGTTCAGTGGGCTACCATCAATGTGGTAATTAGTGGGAACTGAGTTTTTCCCAAAGGAAATGACAATGCATTTTTTGGCATTAAGCTTAAGGCCATGGTTTTGACACCAGGTGTTGGTCTCAGTAAGGCCTTTCTGTAGGATGTCTACATCACTTCGGGAGTTAATAATGTCTCCCAGCTTGCAGTCGTCTGCGAACTTGGTCAGCTAGAGTCCCTCTGTGTTGGCCTGGACATCTGAGAAGAAAATGCCAAACAGGAGAGAACCCAAGACCGATCCCTGTGGGACTCCACTCGTGACTTGTCAGCAGTCTGACTTGGAGTCTGATACTTTCACACTGTGGGTTCTATCTGTGAGCCAATTTCTAACCCACCTAGTGATATGGGGTCGATGCCTAGTTTGGTGAGTTTATCAATAATTCCTGAGGGGGGAATAGTATCAAAGACCTTGGCCAGATCGAGGTAGGCTGTATGAACTGCCTTGCCCTCATCCACAGCTCTGGTGACTGACTCAAAAAAAGTCAACCAGGTTCAGCAGGCATGACCTACACTTCATAAAACCAAACTGCGTGGGATCCAGAGTTTAAAGATTCCCTATATCCTTGTAAATTAAGTCCATGATGATGCGCTCCATAGCCTTACATATCAGACTCGTCAGGCTAATGGGGCGATAATTCCCAGGGTCTGTAGTCACTCCCCCTTTATGGAGAGTGATGACTGTAGCAGTGCTCCATTCTCTAGGGACAAAGCCTGAGGTAAGGCTGTGATTGAACAGGGCACACATGTGTGGTGCCAGTTAACTTTGTAGTTCATGCAGAACACAGCCAGGGATATTGTCGGGTCCCAAAAAAACTGTATTCTTGGCCTTGGACAATGCAGCTTTAACCTGTGCTGCAGTAATGCTGGGTGCTTGGCATTTATCCGGTACTGTGATTAGTCGTTTGGGAGGGTGGAGAGAGGGGTAAAGCTGGCACTGAATCTGTCGCTATTATGTTGGCAATATCTGTTGGCTCAGTATAGGAGGTACCATTGCGCAGTAACTCAGCAAATCTGGGTATTGCTGTGTAGATTCTTGATATAACTGCAGAAGGCTTTGTGGTTGTTTTAGTGTCTGCCACAATTCTGCCTTCATGGCTAGCTTTAGAGATTTCCATGAGGGATCTCAACTTTTTGTTGAGGCTAATAAGGGAGTTTTTCCAGTCTTGGGACTGCACCTTTTTCTGCAACAGTTTCTTCCTTCTGTTGTAGAGTTTGTTAATGGCAGGGGACCACCAGATTGACTTCCTTTTTTGGAGGAGAGCGTCTTGGTTCTGTTGGGTATGGCTAGTTCCATGCATTTATGTACGTGTTCATTCAGTGCATTGGTGTATGATTCGGCGGTAATTTACCTATGTTCCATTTGCAAGGGTGCCGTGAAGTTAGCCACCTCTGTTTTTAGGAGTCCAAAATCAGCTTTGCAGAAGTTTTTCATGGTGGCTACCTCTGCTGGTGGTGTGGGTGAGATGTGGATTTCCATGTCAATTAATTTGTGGTCGGATCTAACCAGGGAGGAATTGACTATTGGTGTTGAGCAACAGTTGCCCATGTCAGTAATAACCAGGTCAAGGATGTTGCTTCCTCTAGTGGGGGTAAGAATGAGCTGGTCCAGCGCATTGAAATTAATGAATTCCAGGAAGCGTTGGGCAAGTGAATTGGTACATGAGTAGTTTTCCCAGTTGATGGAGGGGTAGTTGAAGTCACCCAGTATGAGAGTGTTGGGTTGGATCCTAATAGTTTCCGTAGTGCTTAGGAACATGGAATAAGAGTCTTGGGGCATGGTTGGGGACCTATAGCAGGCTACGACCTGAATCACCATATTATCCACTGTTAGTTGTACCTGAAGTATCTCCAATGCATTATATTTCTCTGCTTATTTTATTATAAGCTTTCTTATAACCAAAAGCAAAAAGACGCACCTATGTCTGATAATTAAAGATATGCGCTGCTAAGCAGCTTTGTCACAAAGTTCTGGGTTTGATTTCCTCAATATCTATTTGCTTACTCTTTCACTTTCAGTAAACCATTTAATCAGGGAATGATCATGAAGTACCCCAGAAGAGGGAGTGCTTCTCCACTGTGGTCTTGCCTACATAATAAATAAATAAATAAATAAATAAATAAATAAATAAATAAATAAATGAATAAACAAACAAATAAATAAATAAATAAATAAAAACAGCCCATCTTTAAACAATATTCAGCTATGGTATATAAAAGCATAAACCACACAAATATGAATACTTTTCCTAATCTTTTTTGTATGTACCGAGAGTCTGTCACACCATATAATTATGATTTACAGCAAAACTTTTCTAAATTAAGCTTTTATAACACGTTCAAAACATTTTACAACAGGTATGCAAGAAATGCAAAGAAGCTTAATGCTATAAAAAGGGTTTGCTTTACGTAAAATAAAAGCAACTAGTACATTTCACAGTTGGAAGTGGCAACTCCCATTTAAAGCAGTACATATTTTCTTTGGATGACTAGAAACTCATTCTCAAACATGCACACTGTTTTCACATATTACCAGACTCCTGTGAAATAAATGTGTTCTTCCAACTTTTCTTTTTAGCATAGTGTGGTACTCATAAAGATGTTGTACGTCTGAGGAAGTGACCCTTCAAGGCATGAAAGAGGGGTTATAATACAGAAAGTGTATGTTGCACTAGAATGCTATGAATCGTATCAGAACAACACACTAGTTGCTCAATGTTTTGAAGATGCATGCAAATACAGCACTCTGTGGGTGAGGCCTAGGTAAAGTAGGACCCTAAACTTCACATACCTGCTCTCTAGCTCTGATTTTGCTTAACGTATTCACTGACATTTGTATTACACAAGATGTGAGCATAGCAGAGAAGCTGCATGATGACTATCACCATGTTGAACCCATCTCTGTGAAAATATGTAAGATATATAAATGATGCAATGAAAAATATTCCGAAGTATAAACTGTGATAGCCTAAAATACACAAAATAAAATGAGTTAAATTTAAGAAGAGTCATGAACAATGTAAATCCGGTCTACACTGCACAACATGGAATAGCTATAGTCAGTACCAAGGTAGCACAGCACCAACTCTTTATTCTGAAAAAATGATGACAAGTCTGCTTCTCTAATATTCTTTCCCCAAAACACAAAATTCTCTATTGTCTTTCCTGCAAAGGATAGTTAGAGGACAAATATGTCCATAAATACACCCTGAACTAATAAAGTTAATGTTGCAAAGAGATTATTCATGGAAACTCCAGAAGCTAAATTCTATAGATGACATGGCTCTATATTATGTCACCGAAACGGCAACATAGCGAATGCCATTTCAGTGACACATAAACATCGATCCACTACTTCTGCGAATGGCTAGAACATTTTTTTTTCCCAAGGAAAAAAAAAATCACTTGGCTGTCACCGTGTAATTGCCCTTTTCCCCACTGTAGTGCAATCTCGGAGTTGGTATATTTAGTTAGGGGGGTGTGGGGGGCACAGCCCCCCCCAATATTGGTGGCGGGGGTGAATAATCCCGATTTGTAATGTTAGGTATGGTGTTTTGTGTGTGGTTGGACTAATAATTTTTTTCCCTTGGAAAAAAATCGATGTTTTGGCCATTCGTGGAAGTGGTGGATAGATGTTTACGTGTCGCTGAAACGGCATTCACTGTATTGCCGTTTCGGCGAAATAATATAGACGTGATGATACAACCCATCAAAGGTACTTGGGATTCAGAAAGAAATCTAGAAAAACAACTAATTCACTTAAGGCCATATACCATAGGAAAATGCAATAAGCACCCTTTTTATCCCCAAAACACTTCTGGCAATCAAATCACCAACAAAACCTAATTATGTAGCACTGCATCACAAAGCAATGGCAGCTCTTTCTCTGCAAAGTATAAAACATTCATGCTTGACCCAATATGGTAGTTGTGTACTTCTGTCCAAAACCAGCCAGCATCACAATATATATGCTAAAGAAAAGGACACTCTAAACCATTTCCACCTGTAGGCCAAGTGCAGTGCCGCCTTCTACTTTAAAGAAATTACAATTAAACAAACTAAGGAACCACTAATGAAATTAAACACTATTGCTCAGATGCAAAATTTGCACTGTGCAGCCAACATTTCTAAAAATGTTGGCATCAATAACAGCAAAACCCATTATTATCCACCTTCAACATTTCCTTAACAAGTACCATCTCCCATACCCCTCAACTGTTCAGAATTTTGCAGAATGTCCACATTTTTGCCTCATAATTTTCATCTTTTTCTTGTACAATTTGTGTTTTTCTGGCAAATCATTGAGGATTGAAGTCACTACATAGTGACAGACATTTGAGGTTTTTGGATTCATATCCTTCGTAAAATGGGGTCTATATTAGAACATCAAAGTTTCAAAACTTCGAATGTTCTAATATCGAACCCTATTCAGCGAAAGTTGAAAATATTGAAGCAACAGAAAACCAAATTTTTTCCTAGGGAAAGAATTCAGTTGTCCGTTTCTGTTGCTTCGGTATTTTCAGCACTGTGTTGGAAAGTTACGGGTATGGTTCATGTAAGTGTGCGATTGAGTGCGGGTTAGGTTAGTTAAGGTTAGGGTGTGGGTTAGGTATGTGTGCGATTGTGTGGACGTGAGGGTTAGGGCAGGTTAGGTTAGTTAGGGTTAGGGCGCTGGGTAGGTAAGTGTGCGAATGTGTGGACATGAGGGTTAGGGCAGGTTAGGTGAGTTAGGATTCGGGCGCGGGTGAGGAGAGTGTGTGATAGTGACGGACCTTAGGGTTAGGGTTTGGGTTAAGGTAAGTGGATAGTTAGTGGTGTGTGTATAGTTTAGTGTAGGGTTAGGCGTAAGATTTTAGGTGTATGTGTTGTGGATTGCTGTTTGTTTGGTGTGCTTGTGTTGTGTGTATGTGTTTTGGAACAGTGAATTTTTTCCCTAGGAAAAGATTTGCTGTTCTGTATGTTCGATGTTTTCAGCTTTCGCTTAATAGGGTTCGATATTACAACATTCGAAGTTTTGAAACTTCGATGTTCTAATATAGACCCTATAAAATGTATGATAGGTTCATAGGTTCATACTAGGCTACCTGCCCTAGGGCATTTATAAGCCTAGCCAGAGTGTGTTTGGTTTTCGCCACCCATTTTAAATTAATTTTGCTATGCCCTTTTTCGAGGTTAGTATACTGTGCCTCTGTCTAACAGTGACACAGAAGTGATACCCGGGGTAAACCTACGATCTCCCATCCACTCATCAAGATTCCTCTTGAAGAGAGTCAATGAGGGACTCTGCCTAACCTGGACTGGGATTTTATTCCAGAGTGAAGGGAGCCTCTGGGTTATGAATCTGTCTCTCCAGCATGTCCTATTTATTTCAGTGCTGAGGTTCAAGTCTCTCGAGCGCGTAGCTCGATGGGATTTGGATTTTCTGAGGTGCAGCATGTCCATTAATTCCGGGTTGGACATGGCTTTATAAGTCAGGCACAGATCGCCTCTGAGCAGGTGGTATGCCACTGAATAGAGCTGGAGTTTCTTTAACCGGGCAGCATATGGCATCTGTTTGAGCCCTTTGATCTTCTTGGTAAGGTACTTTTGGGGTCTTTCCAGTTGCTGCAGGTGTCTGGTAAGGTACATCCCAAAAGGGGCATTGTAATCAATTATGGGCCTGATGAGGGATGAGTAAAGAGGCACGATGACCTCCCCTGATCTAGATGTGAATCCCTTCATGATTAGGTGGGCTATATAAAATGTTTTTCTAACCACTTTGGCCACGTGGTTGTCAAATGAGAGATTGCTATCAACTTTGGTCCCCAGGTCCCTAATTACTTCTTCCGTACTTAATGGATTACCACCTTTGTGGTAATTTGTGGGCACTTTGTTTTTGCCAAAGGGGATGACTATACACTTTCTGGCGTTTAGCTTGAGGCCATGGCTCTGGCACCAGTTGTCTGTTTCTATGAGGCCCTTTTGGAGGATGCTTGTGTCGGCAGGAGAGTCGATTATAGCGCCCAGTTTGCAGTCATCTACGAACTTGGTCAGCCACAGTCCTTCTGTGTTGGCCTGTACCTCCGAGAAATATATACCGAACAAGAGAGGTCCCAGGACTGACCCTTGTGGGACACCACTTGTAACTGTTTTGGAGTCTGACATGGCTCCAGCAATTCTAACCATGTGGGTTCTGTCTTTGAGCCAGTTTGCAACCCATCTAGTGACACAGCGGTTTATATTTAAGCTGGTGAGCTTATCTATAATGCCCGAGCGGGGTATTGTATCGAAGGCTTTTGCGAGGTCCAGGTAGGCTGTATGGACCACCTTCCCCTCGTCAATGGCCTTGGTGACTGTTTCAAAGAAATCGACCAGGTTTAAGAGGCAGGATCTGCCCTTAACAAAGCCGAACTGGGTACGATCCAGTGTCTGTAGGTCCCCAATATCTTTATTTATGAGGTCCATGATGATCCTTTCCATAGCTTTGCAGACCAAGCTAGTCAGGCTTATGGGGCGATAGTTTCCAGGATCTGTTGAGGCACCACCTTTGTGGAGAGGGACCACTGTTGCTGTACGACACTCTTTGGGTACATATCCTGTAGTAAGGCTGAGATTGAACAGTAGTTTTATGTTTGGGTTTAGCTCTTCTTGGAGTTCATGTAGGACGCAGCCCAGGACACCGTCTGGTCCCATTGATGCTGTGTTTTTTACTTTGGAGAGGGCGGCTCTTACCTGAGCATCTGAGATGTCAGGGGGGCAGCACACTGCTGGGATAGATATTTGCCCTTTTGGTGGGGAGGCGGGGGGGACGTTTGCGCTGAACCTGTCAGCTAGGATGTTGGCAATGTCTATGGGTTTGGTGTATTTTTTGTCATTCTGGACTAATTCTGAGCATATCTGGGAATTCCCACCCAGGTTCCTGACATAACTAAAGAAAGCCTTGTGATTATCCTTAGTGTCCTGTGCAATTGTTCTCTCTAAGCTGGCCTTAGACGATTTTATGAGTGCCCGTAGTTTTTGCTAATACTGGTCAGAGATGCTTTCCCTTTTTGGGATTTGCTCTATCATGTAGTAGCTTCCTCCTTCTATTGTATAGTTTGTTTATGGCTGGGGTCCACCAGACAGGACGTCTGCCTTTGGAGGATTGGGTCTTGATTTTATTTGGGATTGCATGATCCATGCATTCCTGAAGGTGTTCATAGAATGCGTTTATAAAGGATTCTGCGGTCTGGGCCGTATTTTCCACAGGCCCGGGGGCTTTGAAGGATTCCACCTCGGTTTTGAGGAGTGTGAAATTTGCTTTAGAGAAGTTTTTCACTGTGGTTTTCTGGGCAGGGGGTGGGTTCGGGATGTGAATATCCAGTGAGATTAGTTTATGGTCTGATCTTACCAGTGAGGGATACACTTCTGGTCTGGAGCATAGAGTCCCCATGTTGGTGATGATCAGGTCCAGTATGTTTTCCCCTCTTGTGGGAGTGGTTACAAGTTGTTCCATAGCATTTGAGATTATAAATTCTAGGAACCTTTGGGCTAGGGTGTTGGAGCTAGAGTAATGCTCCCAGTCTATGTTTGGGTAGTTGAAGTCACCCAATATAATGGTATTTGGAGAGACCTTCATATTTTCCAGTGTTCTCAGGAAGGTCGAGTGGGGTTCCAGGGTTTGGGAGGGTGGTCTGTAGCAGGCTATGAACTGGAAGGCAGTTTTACCCACTGTTAGTTGCACATGGATAGTCTCTGATGCTTCGTGCTGTGCCACCAACCTGGAGGTGTGGGTATCTTTGACGAATATTGATACCCCCCTCCTTTTGTGGTTCGGTCCAAGTTTTGGGGCCGAAAAGCATGGTATGAGGTATAACCTGGTAGTACTGGGGTGCTCTCGGGAGCCTTGAACCAGGTTTCTGTTACTGCACAGATATCAATGTTTTGCATGACAATACAAAACCTTTTATTCTAGCAACTTTCTATGTTTCTAACAACGTTTAAAATCTGCCCTTGATTTTGGACCTTTGTCCCTATATTATTTTTATCATTATCCAGAATTCTTGTGCTAAGAAGTTTTTTCCCTCTCTGTTGCCATCACCTCCCTGCTTAATCTTTCAGCCAAAAAGAATACAATAACTTTAGGTCTGTATCAAACCTGCGCCCTTTGGCTAAGATACTTGAGAAAATACTACATAAACAACTATCAGACCACATAAATGGTTGTGGCCTGTCTGCTTTCCACATAATTTGCCAAGCCATAGACAGAAATGTCCTCGTACTCAAACTTGAGAGGCCTAATGTCACTTTGCTCTGCAAATAATGCCTGGAAACTTCAAATTGCTGAAAACAAAATTTGATGTTTTGTCTTACTTCCAGATAACAAAAGCCATCATTGAGAACTCATAAATCGATTTACGCGGCTACCTGTAAGTGCCAGTTCCATACTTAATTCTTAATACCTTTTTCCCAAAAGTAAACTTTATTCTCACAACATCAAAAACATACAACAATGTGATGTCTCATGCCAGAGTCACTCAAACCTTGCCCTGGCAGCCTGATCTTTCTCATATCTATTAATTAAGTTAATGTTCTCATTCAGCATACATCAGACTAGGCCCAGTACTAAGACAAACAAGCAGCATCTCAATGCTGTTACGAGCAATATTATTTCTTGCTCTTCCTTAGTCTTTCAGGACTGAGAAAATGTTCCCTTTCCTCAGGTGTCCCTGTAACAGCATTCCTTTCCATTTCTACCTTGCTTTTGTATGTCTATTGGATAAGTCTGTTTTTGAGACTATTATTTTCCATTCTCAGCTAGTATAACACCACATATTCTCCATTTAATTTCATGCAAACTTTTCCCACCTTACCATACCTTAGTTTTCAGTTCAAGATCCTTTATTTCCTTCAAAAGGGTAAATAGCTCTTCTAGCCTGGGATCCTCTGCGGCTTCCACTTCATGGTAATTGCATTCTTAGCTACTAATAAGATTAAGGCAATCAGGGCCTTAATATACCATGACACTTTTTTTATGTTCCCCACCCACCTTAAGTACAAATTCAGTTCTTGTAGTTGTCACTGGCATCTCGGGACTTTTTCAGCCAATAATTCAAGTTCTTGCCAGAATTTATCTAATATCTTCATAAGTAAATACTGGGTTAATTGCCCTGAAAGGTCATTTTAAGCTTACCCAACAATCTGAGGTCGGAATCAAACCCTATACCTTGTGTCTATGAGGAAAGACCTTAACCATTATACCAAACCCTCTAACCATTTAAGGCATCCCCAGAAATGATGCTGTCAAAAACCTCCCAGGTGTTAATTGCACCTCCAGAATACTAGACTAATTATAAGGGGAAAATATTTATTCCATTCAGAGTATAGAAGTATTTGTGGATACATTTTCAGGCAAATATTTTGAATTTTCTGGACTTGGTAATGACTTTAGGGATAATGCAAATGCCCACCCACTTTTCTTCTGATATTTGAGCTCCTGTTAATTCTCCCACCCATGTATTTGTTCCCACATTAAATTCTTGCTAAGTTATTTTTATTGCATAAATTCTACTTAATAGCTTTTTGTTGTTAACTGCAGGGTATCAGACCTCAACTAGAATATTAATTAAGTCAGGCCTTTGTAAACCTTTCTTTATTTTGTTATCCTATGATTCAAAATATTTGGCAATCCTTTACATCTCAGAATATTTCTGTGATTTGGTTTGTATGATTTCTTTTAATTATTTCCACCTCAGTACTCTTTTACTCTAATTTGTTCTCAACACATTATCCAGTCCTCCTTAGCCTATCATCTAGACAGTAGGGCTGTATCTATGTTCATCGTCTGCATTGATAACCCTACAGGACAAATTTTAAATCTCCAACATTGATAATCCCTTGTGTTAATAGCAAAGGTTATTCTGTTGTATATGGAGGCCAGATGTTGCTTTGTGTTTAATGCCCTTTATGACTAGGACCAGATATTTAACCTGTTCATCGTGGCCCCTACATACTAAAATAATCTCCTTTCACTAACAGTTATAACTAACTAGAATTCCGAATATGATATGATGGCCTTAACTGGGTTGCATTATAATAGCATCTTAAGCCTGGCAATGCTAGTCCTTCCCTTCCCCTAAATAGAGTCATTTTACACCAGTCAGCCCTGGTTCCTTTGCTTTTCCTAATGAATCTAGATATGCATCCCTGGAGTTATTTCTATAACTTCCCTAGATCAAAAATACAATTTTTACTTATTCTTAGTACTTCGAGTTTCAAAACTGTAAATCTGCTGACATCTCTTCCCCTACGGATTACTCTAACCTATCATCATAACCAAACATTTGTAGTATTTGCAAACAATTTCGCCTCTAAATTTGGTGTCACCTCTACAGGTGTAACTCATGAATCAGTATTAGATTCCTGTCTTTTTTTCACTGTTAATAGCACTATGCCATATGACCTCTCTATAAACCTAACTCAAAATGCTGATGAAGCCTGGCAATGCTAGTCCACACTTCCCCTAAATAGAGTCATCTTGCATCAGGTAATTCTGGATCCCTCATTTTCCCCGATGAATCTAGATATGCATCCCTGGAGTTTTTTATAGCTTTCCCCTGATCAAAAATAAAAGTTTTGCTTATTCTTAATACCTTGATCTTTAGAACTGTAAATCTGATAACATCTCTTCCCCTAAGTATTACTCTAACCTACCATCATAACCAAACATTTGTAGTATTTGTAAACAATTCCTCCTCTGAATTTGGTATCACCTCTACAGGTGTAACTCAGGAATCAGTATTAGAGCCCCTTCTTTTTTCACTATTAATAACACTATGCCATATGACCTCCCTATAAACCTAACTCTAAATGCTGATGATATAAGTTTGTAGATAAGTACTAGGCTAGCTGCCCTTGTGGGCCATTTTAAACCTAGCCAATTTCCCTTTTAAAGGTGAGTATCAAACCATGTGCCTTGTGTCTGTGAGGTAAACACCTTAACCATTATATCAACCCTCTTAACTTCAGCTCATAAATCTCCAATTGCCTAACCATGCAACTACAAACATACTTTGCAGAGGTATGGATTTGGCTTAGAAACAATAAGCTTACTGTAAACACCAATAAATCATCTCTTATGTTTTTGAAATGCCTCAAAAGTTACATAATACCTCTCAACTGTCCAGATTTCCACAGAATGTCCAGATTTTTGCCTCATATTTTTGATCTGCTCCTCATCAAATGTGTGGTTTTCTGGCAAATCACTGATATCATCAGAGGACTGAAGTCACTAAATAGTGGCATACATTTCAGCTTCAGACTTTAAATCCTTTAGAAAATGTATGTTAACACAAACCCTGTTACTCTAGCAACTTTTTAAATTTATAACAGCCATATTTAAAATCTGTCCCTATTTTTGGGCCTTTGTCCTCCCATTTTGTCAAGCTTTGTCCAGATTTCTTACAATAAGGGTTTGAGAGGTATGGATACAGTCAATAACCCCCCCCCCCCCCCAAAAAAAAAAAAATTACAAACATGTTAGGAAAGTAACTACCATGCTCAACAAAAGTATCTGAGAATTATTCTCAACCAATATCTTTCCTTCAGCACACACTGAGTTGCAGATAAACAAAGTCATGGAAAAACTAAAATTATCTTACAGAATCTAATTATTGCTAACCAAATAAGCAAAGAAGGCTTTTGCCAAAATGTACTCACAGCTAGACTAGAATATACCTTGCCTTTAATTCTCAGTAAAATACTACACCCTTACAACTCACAGAAAACAAAATTATATGATTCATCTTCTCAGCCACATGAATGAGCACCACTGCAAAGCCATACTGAAGGGCAAATGGCTTATTGTTGAAGCAAGAGCTGAGGTTCTTCAAACATACTCACTTTCAAATTGTTCAGAAGAAGTTATTGTTTATCACAGAAGCAATCACTATTCATGAGAAATATGCAGTATATTTTAAGAAGCCAATGTGGCATACACTTACAAAGAGCCTCATACACTTCGGCCATTTTTGAAAAATCTTTTTACAGAGTAGCCCCTGCATTACGGAATGCACTCTCTACAGAGCTTCAGGCCTTCTCTAAACTTCCACACTTTCAAAGTCAGGTAAAAACAGATCTGATAAACCAATATAAATGCAAATGCTTTGATAATGCAAGTTAACAACACTCCAACTTAGGAAGCATTTTTCACTTGAAATAACAGAAACTCTTATCCTACAATGAGTTCACCCACGGACTAGCTAATATTATTCAAATGTTATTTTTTTCTTTCTTGTATCATAAGTAGCTTGATTATATTATATGACTATGTATCGCTTGCATGTCATGTTACTTGGTTTGATATGCTTATTAAATAATTTTTCTCTTTCAATTATGTAGCACTCATATTACTTGTACACATATTGTTAATTCTGTCTTAAATGTTCTTCTGTATTGCCTGTATCTGTTCTTCCTGCCATGGGGTTCGGGTCTTGGTCTTCGATAACCTCACTCACTCATTTAACAAATTGAATGGATGGATTCACTAACTAACTCACTAACTAAATAAACAAACAAACATGCACACTCAGGGGTCCAAATTTAAAAAGAATTGTTCTCAGTGTATGTCTCCCGATTCCAAAAGACTTGCTCTCAGTGCAAGTGACTTACGTTGGTGTAAGATCTATCTATAAACAGGCTGACTATGGGGACGAGATTCCAAAACACCTGCTCTCAACCTGCACTCACTGTAGAAGGTCACTTACACTGGGAGCAAGTCTTTTGGAATCAGGGACAGGCACTCTGATGAAGATGGCCTATCAATAATAAGCCCATAATTCAAAACCTCTGTAAGGAAGATAACTTTTGCAAAACTAGCTCCTGCCATATGGAATCATCTTCTATTTGAAATAAGAGGTCAAGAGACACTGGAAGAATTCAAAGCAAGGCTGAAATATCTTCTAAATGAAGTAAAATACAATTGCTTTTATGATGCTTGGATACCTGCTTCAATTTTTTTAAAACTTATTTTAAGCTTGTAATCTGGCATGGATCCTCTTTTCACATAAATTGGTATTACACACTTTACTTAGGGTATATAGTTGTTCCACAGTTATGTTGTTTACTCCCTTTTCACTACACTAACTGCTCAACAGTATTTTTTTAATGGACAATGTCCTGCACTGCTGGTTTTGTACCTTACTGTCGTATATCATGTAGAGTACATAGTGCTGTGCAGCACTGCTTTTCTGTAGTCTACTGTTGCTCTACACAACTTGATCTCTGGTCGCGGTTGAAAAAGGGTCAATAGACTAGTCCAACTATCTAGTTAACAAACTATAAGATATAATTTATTTATTTAGTTGTGTTTTTTGCCAGTTCACTTCATTAATTGCAATACTTTTCCACTCGAGAGTAATAAGTATAATGCATACAGGAAATACTAGGTGAAGACTGATACAGCTTTGCCTCACCTGTTCCACTTTGTACATCAAATGTTACAATTGCCTACATGCTGTCATTCACATACTACACCCTCGTCTCACCTACTCTGACCAATGTCAAAGAGGAGTGTAATCACATGTACCAGTGACCAAGCCAAACCTATTTTCACCACAGATCAGTGAAAAACACTGTGTGAAACAGATGACAAAAGAAAAAGTGCATTGCACAGTTGAAAATCATATGGCACCACAAACCCTTTAAAATTAACAGCACAGGAGCAACAGTAACAGATAACACAAGAAAGGTTGTTTGCACATGAAAGCCAGATGTACAGCTGTAAACACATACCATCACCCACCCCCTCCCCCAAATAAAACACTGCATACATCCCAAAGAGGGAAGTGGAAAGTTCTTTTACAAACTCTATCCTCTTTGTAGCAAACTGACCACTGCAATTAGCAAGCAGCTGATACAGTACATGGACTTCAGAAATTCACAGCAGTGCTCCCCCTCCCCCATCCAAAAACTTTTCAACAGGTGAGAAATAGCAAGGCCTACTGTCAAACTCACAAAAATAAGCTTTCTGTGTCTAGGCAGACGTTCTCTCAAATAGCAGATGAGAAGAATGCATGACACTTCTGTATCTGGCATGCTGACACATAATCTATAACCACAGCAAAATATAAAAAACAGTCCACAACAGTGTGTATTACTGGAACTGCTCCACAACACAGAAAAAACTGACAAAGTATGTTATTTCTGTGTTTATAGTGCCACTCTTATGGATGGTCACTAATCTTATCACAAAGAAGTTGCATGCATGGCAGCAGTATTTTTCAAAATGCAGAACCCCATCAGAAAGGATGAAGAAAGAGTTAACCAAATTTACTGATTTATTTTAACCATCACATTGATTTTGAGTGGCAGAGCTTGCTTATAATGGAGACCTGTGGAGAAAACATTAAATACAACAGTTAATTCCAACAAAAAAAATATATGGCAAGTTAGCATGTGACATGTCAGAGTAAAACAAAGCAGACTTTACCACAGAAAGTGACTACACATTTAGAAAAGACTGTGATGCAGAAGTAAACATAAAGAGAAATGTCTCTGTTAGCAGATTCCTTTACATTTAGGGTACACAAACACAAAGATACAGTACTAAAGGGTAATATGGATGAAACCCTCTCCACATACTATATTATTCAGAGAGGATTACTTGCTTAGGTGGACATTTTGATACTTCATATCACTACAAAATAATTTCAAAAAACCTTTACAGTTACACAACACACTGGGCAACAGGTTTAACCCTTGTTTAAAATAAAAAAACACAAGATCCACAGATGGTGTATATGCTTTAATTGTACCAAGCGAGCAGCTGGTTCCACGGCATATCGCCTTCAAGGATAGTTAATATGATGCACCACACACATATTTATACCATGTGAACCATTAATTAATCAATTATATATGTGTGGAGCATCATATTAACTATCCTTGAAGGCGATATGTCGAGGTACCAGATGCTCGGTTGGTACACTTAAAGCATATACACCATCTGTGGATCTTGTGTTTTTTATTTTAACCCTTGTTTATGCATTCTTTTTGTAAGGAAACTGTATTGGTACTGTTTCTTATAGGATATGAACTTGTTAAAAACGCAACTTACAAGTCATACCCATCCTTGGAAACTAGCGTGGAGTACAAACATCATCGTGACTATAAAGGATCACACGAGTCATGAAAAGAAATACCACACATTTGAGCTACAAAATCCAGAAAGTTGCTAATGAGGCATGCGTAACAATCAACGATTCATGAGTTACAAATTTCTATTGTTATAAACAATGACTGTTTATATCATAATTTTAAATTATATTTATCTTTAGCAATAATCGATTTAGTTAAAATCATTCTGCAGTTATCTGTATTTATTTGAAAAAAGATTGGTCTATCAAAGATAAGTGATATATGTACAATGTCTGCAAGTCAGCATGTCCAAAAAAATAAATAAATAAAAATAAAAAAACTAATTTTTTTCTGAAAGAATTATGTAACGCTCCTCCCTACCACCAGCCCACTAAATGCAGATCTCTTATATACTCCTTAATTTTAATTAACCTTGAGGTTGCTGTACTAAAGCATAATGAATGCAACAACTTTGGAACACTGGTTTGGCCATTCAGCACCTACAAAATTATCCTTATTTAGCCTCCTCCAACCAGTTGCAATCTATTATTTACTTTCCCAGACTCTGGGCAGGATATACATACGGTATAGGGTACAGAACCCCACATCCAAAACACAAAAAGAAAAGAAAAATGTTATAAAAAATGAAAAAATAAATAAATGCAGTCTTACAATACTTATTTCACAAATCACAAAGGTTAGACAGGAGTTTATGTGGTAAAACTCCAAATCTCTCGCAGATCTCACACACACACACACACACACACACACACACACACACACACACACACACACACACACACACACACACACACACTCTCTCAAATTCTGGTATATGGGCTGCCTTGAGCTGCAACCTGGCAAAAGAACTGTTTGGGCAGATGTGCTTAAAAATTCATGACCTTATCTACAGTACAGAACTGTTCTCCTTGGAAAAATATTGAGAGACAGACTTTTACTTTATTATTTAAAATTGCACAAATCTAATATTATTAATTAATTAATTAATTAATTAATTAACATTTCATTAACGGGAAAGGTCCAACTGGGTAGGTATCCATTTTCAGCAGAGGCCTGGGGAGAAAAGATGCAAAGTATTATCAAAACATTTTAACAGCAATTACTTTACAGTCTCCAAAAGTAATACAAAAACAACAGTTTAAACAATTATACATAGCAAATTAGATATAATGTGAAAATATTGGTTAAGAATAGAAAGAATTTATATGACAATGATTTAATATTTAGAGAAAATTTAAAAAAAATTAAAATTTAGAGAAATGTTAGCCATTTTTTACAAAAATTAAAGGGAAGATAGTATAATACAAACAGGAACTGCAATATGAAGTGAGAGAAAAAAGGAGATTTTTGGCATATTTAAAAGAGAGGGGAAATACATTGATTATAGTAAGGAAGTGAGTGAAGAATGGACAGTAAGAAGGTGAAATAGGTACTTTCTCATATTTAAGGATATAGTTTACTGTGGGGCTGAGCAAGAACACAGCCAGTTTTTGGCAAGGAAGTCTTTCAGAATAGTTTTAAAAACTGGAGGGACAGTGTTGATGTGATGGATACATATTTATTTATAATGGTATTTAGTGCTGGACAAGCAGATGGATAAGGATAAAGAATTCCAAACGTTGGCAACATGTTATGAGCATGGCCGGCCTTAGGCATAGGTGAACTAGGCAACCGCCTAGGGCGCCATACAGGCCAGCCTTGTAAAGGGCCCAATTTCTATTTAGGTATTTATTTATATTTCTCAGACCATAAAGTTTGCACTCTTCTCGGCGCCCTGTTTCTAAGTCAAGGGCACTGGAACCATAGGGCAAGAAGGGGCGAGAACCCGCCCACTTTTACAGATGCAGCAGTAGGCTTCAACAATTTAAACAAAAAAATAAGTTCTTTACTACTCGGTACGAGTCTTCTCCTTTCAGGATGAACACGCGTGCGTCACAACGTCAGCATGGATTTAAATGGATTCTGCAGTATGGAGTGAAATTTAAGCATGCGGTTCTCTTAGCTAAGTTTTGGATTAATCCTGTCCTAAGTCTGTGTGTCTGCATGTGGCTGTTTTGTTTACAAATAAGGTAAGTGTGTATGCATGCATGTGTGTTTGTGTGTGTGTTTTTAAACAGTTCGTTTCTGTATACTCATCGCCTTTTTTATTTCATCTTGTTTTTTGCCTTTCAATCTAAATGAGGAAGTAAAGTTACTAATTATATTTATGTTAGTAAGTGAACAAATATCGGGCGCAAAATATGAAGCAGTGGTATTTACCTTACAGCACAGATTGAATATAGACTACCATTTTCTTAGCATTTGAAGTGTCAGTTCTCCTTTCCTTCTTAAGCAATTGTTTCATATAAATATAATTTCTGTTTGTTTCTCTAGTGATATACATCTATACACGAATATGCTCGCATGTGCGTGTTTGTCTATGTGTGTATGTTGGTATCCTAGTGACTGCTAAGAGCTGACCTATGTCTGCATACAAGGCATCTTCCGACCAATGATGGATTTTTTGCACATCAGTAAGTCCAATGGCATCATGTAACAGACTCCCCCCATCCACATAAAACAAAGTTCAGCCCTATGACTGTCCATAGTCAAACACAACTTGGATTTACCGATGGGAAGCAGAAAATTTACTCTAAGAGTGCTACCTGAGTGGGTCCCTTCAAATTATTTATTGTATGATCCCAGTTATTTTCATGAAGGGTAATATATAATTATGAGTCACAGTCTCTCTCTCTCTGTATATATCTACAAGCATATGTGATTGTGTATTAAAGGGGGTATCTGTTGCTGTTCTATGTTTTCTGGTAACGTGCTGGTAAAGGAATCTAGACTCTGTACAGATCTCTTGTTGCTCTGCATTGCCTGTTTCCTAATATGAATTTTTACTTGACTGTGCTTGTGTTATTTGCAAAAATGATGCAGTTGATATGTCTTAACTTCCCAAACCTAGAAATAGTTGAAAGAGTGCACACTTGACAGACTCTACTGACATTTTTCTAGTTAGAATGAATATTTATATTGAGCTTATTTCTACATCTCCAGACCAACTCCCTTTGTATTAAACAAGCCTAACTTCAGTCTGACCTGCACTTACTTCAGCAATGGCTAATCCAACACAGCTTACTTCTGAATGCTTCTAAAACCAAAAGTATGTTTTTGGAACACCCTACAGTTTCTCTCTCTGTAACTGTTCAGCCATCCCATTTCCGGTCTTAACATGTCCATTATCAAAACCACACCTCCATCAACTAACTGGGCCCCTGTTTGGATAAATCTCAACATTTATTCCCACATAGAAAATTTCAAAAATAAATGTCCTGCTTTTTCTGGCAGAAATCTGTACCTTTTTTCCTCCCTCTGCCAGGCCAGCTGGTGATAAAGGTGTCCTATCCTAGCTTGAGTTTAGTCTTTCCATTACTGAGTCTGCCTCTAAACAAAACGCCATTCACATTACTGATTCTGCCTCTAAACAAAACACCAAACCATTTTCTAATTCCATTTGTCAATTCATTACCATTTCTCTTCCTCAAGAGCACCACTGCCTTGCACTTGACAAAACAAAATGGCTCCCCATTAAACAGAGAGCTGACCTTCTACTAGGTACTCAGCTCTTCAGGTTACCACTTTCTTCTTCTTCTTCTTCTTCTTGCAGTTTATGTCCATAGTCTCAGACTGTGCCCTCCCTATACTCCACCAGGCATACATCCTACATACTTGCGTGCCCTTTCATTCTCTCTGTCCATTTTTGTGTCTCTGGCAGTCCCTTCTTCTCCTCCTGAAAGAAAACTCCAACTTACCCAACTTAAGCTGGCCAAAGGTCCTGTCTCTGAAAAGGGTACATCACCTAACTCTTTTGATCCTGATACAAACACACACATGCCCACACGCATGTGCTCACAATCACACATGCATACACAGAAACAGACACACACACAAACTCTTTTATACCTGATCACCCAGACCAAACTATGGTTTTGCATAATGCACCTGACTTCTGTTAGTCTGTGGACCACCGTTTTCAAAAGTAGGGCCTAGGTCCATAACGGTTTGTGAACCACTGCTCTACACCAACTACCAGACTGCTGACAGAAATTAGTTTGACTTTCAGTGCATTTTCAGGGTATTAAGGGTTTCAGTGCATTTTCAAGGGATTAGGAGTTTTAGTTCATTTTCATGGAATTGTGAGCTTCAAAGGAAGAAAGTTTACTGCTGCTCATGCTAAGTTTGTTTTCAGTGTAAAACTAACTGTTTTGCTTATCAAATGGCACACTGTGTTGTAGAGTTTGAAAGCAGTATTAGTAGCATAACTGTCTTTGGTGCAGGAGGCTATGGATTCTACTCCCACACCATGTAGATGGAGTATTGAATTTGTAGTGCCCATTTGATTGCTGATTATCTGGTGCATTTTAAGGGGGAATAGGGGTTTTACACTCCTCAGTATGTCCTCCTGTGTATGAGATGCCTAGTAACTATGAACGTGTTGTCAGTTTTAGCCATTTCCTATTGCAATATTAATGGTAATACAGGCAATTAATTCCTCAAGAACAGGCACTGAATTTGTAGATGAAACATTGAGATGTAAAGTTGTTTGCCTGAGGCAACATCTTCATTAGTTATAGATCTCATTAATGTGGAATTGTTCAGACGATTTCTCTTCTGCAGACATTGTGTGTAGTGAGTGATATTAGTGGATTGTAATGACAGAAGTCTGAGTGGCCATTTATGGTTGAAATTTTCTGAAATGTGTAGTTTTGTCATTATCGGTTTATACATTTTGTTGCATTACTTATTAAAAGAAAGTTTAAAACTACAAATTTAAAACGCATTCTACAAAGTGGTGCTATATTATATAAGGAATGTAATTTAATGCAATCAGGAAGGTGAATCAAACAACAAATAAATGTATGCATGACCCTAAAAATGTGTGCAAGGAGTCTGTTTTAAAAACATTACAAAAGTAAACTTAATCCTCCACTGGCCAGATGCATTTTCTATAAATGTGGGTTTTCATGCCGTTTCAGCGGCAGAGAAGTTTACAAGTTCATGCTAAGTCTGTTTTAACTGTGAGACTGTACTGTTTGTTTAGCAAATGACTTTCTGTGTTTGATATTCTAGCTTAAGCTACTGTACCCAGGGAGGAGAGAGGTTACAATTCTACTTTCACTGAGCTGTAAGGCTCGCTCACCTATGTTTAGATTCAATTAAGCAACCCTTTGGAACAAGGCACATGGGTTTCTATTTTCTGAAGACATGACTTTTATAGTAAAGTGTGTGTGAAGGAGCAGTAGATAAAGCAGCTTTACTAAAGGAAATTTCCATCTTCACTTGCAGTTTAAACTACATTACAAAATATCTTTTCTTCTGTACATTTAAATAATTGAAGGAAATGACTGGAGTGAATTTTTTGGGTATTGACCTACCTGTGGGCGTGGCTCATAGTGTTGTTTCATGAGTATTGTGTGGGTGGGGCTTAAGGGGCGCTGGAGCACTACTTTGCCTAGGGCGCCATATCAGCTAAGGCTGGCCCTGGTTATGAGTACAGACCATGCCCAGCAGATTTCATAGGTTTGTGGACAGGGAGGAGTTTCTGGTCAGTGGACAGTAATGACTGACTGGGAAGATACTTGTGCAGAATGGTATTTAGTGCTGGACAAGCAGATGGATGCTAGATAACTTTATAGCTGGCAAGAAGTTGTACATATGTTAGTTGATGGGGTAGTTCTGACAAATTTAGGCTTTTTAGTGGTATTCAGTGGTGGCTTCTGAAACGGGTATTTAATACAAATGTACCCACTTACGTATTATCACAACCAGATTTTCGTGTTTACGTCTTTCACAAACTTGAATAGAAACGACTGCATGAAACAGTTTAAGGTGTGATTCAAAGTCCGTTTTGCATTTGAAAAAGTAGGGATTAGCTGCATGAGCAGAAAAAAATGCAAAAAAATCATCTTCGTGTTTTGTGTGCATTACAGACTCGCGCTTTAATTGTCATGAATGCTGCTTTGCTAGCGTTAGGAAGGAATTCTTCACAGAAGGAAAACACAGACACAGGAAATAACTTTTTGGTAAAGTAATACTTTCATAAAAATGTGTAAACATACTTGACCTCAAACATTGCTATGCGAAATTGCCGTAAGTAATGGTTTTAAAAAGTGAGGGTGGATAATGTTGACAGTAGGTTGACGGATCCTTTTTCAAGGAAGAAGTTGGCAGTACTGATTTGGTTTGATTCTGCTATGGTGGCATGTTCGGCCAAAAGTAGAAAGTACTGAAGTGATTTTTGATTTAATTACTGCCGTAACGATGTTCATTGCTCATCGCATGCTTTTCTCTTTGAATGTGTTAGGAAATGTTCAGCAAATGGAAAATACTGTCTTGTAGGAATCACAGGACAAAAGGGACACAGCTGTAACTCTCAAATCAATGTATAACCGTTATTTGACAACATTTGCTGCCACAAAAAAAGAACGTTCAGCGAGCAGAGTTGCAAGAAGTGACACGCTACCAGGAAAGAGCATGAAAAAACAACAGCATATTTTGTACATCGTTTTGATAGCACTCCAGAAAACAACCTGTTGTAGTAAAGAAAACACAGTGTCTTCCATTTCAACCACATTAAGGAACATATTTCCAGATCGGGAACCAACCGCTATTGCTGCGAAAATCTGGTTGCGATAATATGCAAGTACTCTACTTTTTTATAGAATTATTAAATTTTTGATTTTTGTGACACCAGAAGGTTAGTAAGGATAACAGCACCATAAGTAGTGAGAAGAGCAGGTAAGTAATGGTGAGTATAGTTTTAGTTGAGTTGGTGAGAAAGTTTTTGGCTCTGTAATGCATACCTAGATTTTATGAGTTTTTTAATGCAATTTTGTATATGTAAGTCAAATTTAAGATTATCACCTACAACATTCCTAATAATTTGCTACAAAAATTACTTAAATGGTTATATTATTAAGACAGAACATTTTAAATTTTGTTTTTCCTAAGAGATGGATTTGGGGGAAAAAGAAGCAGCTTTTTATTTTAGGTTGAGCGTGAGTTATGAGTTACAAAGCCATGTTTCCGTGGCTGTTAAAGCTTCCTGAGTAATTCTTTTGAAGAATTACCAGGTTGTCTGATGTGCATATGAGTTTGGAATCATCTATGTATTGTATTACAGAGGTATGTTGTATGGATGTTTGGAGAGTGTCAGTGAGAAGGTTAAAGCAGAGGGGCCCAAGGATAGAGCATGAGGGTACAGCAGAGGTGACTGGGAGGTATTGAGATAGGGCATTCTCTCCTGCAAAAAATTATTATCCTTTTATTTTGTATATGTATGCAAGGTATGGCACTCCCTATTCACAGAACTTAGAGCAGAGATTAATCATAACTCATTCATAAAGCAATTAAAAACATATCAAGCCTCCATCTAGAACTGCAAGTGTAAATAAATTAGACATCAGTAACACATTATCTGAGCTGAAATATGCCAACCGTCCCTGTCCTTACTCCCTGGTAATAAAATACATTTTCCTCTACAACACATGCAACAATATAGCCCTGTATTCACAAATACCTTCCCTGATAATCTTAACAACCTCTCATACTACAGCACTTTTCTACAATAACTTCATCAACCACTATATGTCTCCTTGGCTGATTGTAGTAATATTTTAATAACCTCTATAAATGAATCACAGGCACATTATCAAATTCTGTATATTACCCTTAGAACATAATATATCTATCTCCATATCTTACAGTTAATATCGCTACTTATAACTGTAATATCTTTACAAAGTTTATTTGCAAGAACAAGTCTGATGATGAATCTCTACAAGCACAATTCAACCGTATGTCAGATGGAAATATGCCTATAATTATAAACTATAAACACACTAATAATGGGCAACTACAACTACCCCACCATTAACTGGGAAAACTACTCGTGTACCAACTCCTTAGCTCAACGCTTTCTGGAATTCATAAACTCCAATGTCCTAGATCAACATATCCACACCCCCGCCAGGGGCAACAATATCCTAGACCTACTCATTACCAACATGAGTGACCAGTGTTCCACACCTGAAGTCAACTCTTCGTTGGTCCGATCAGACCATAAGCTTATCACCCTTGATATCCACATCCCGCCCCCACCCCCCATTAAGGAAACCACAGTAAAAAATTTCTCCAAAGCCAACTTCATGCTTCTTAACACATATGTGGTGAACTTCATGACACCCATGCAGATGGACAACACAGTTACAACTGCTGAATCCTACACAAATGCACTCTATAAGCACTTACACGAGTGCATGGATCGTGCTATCCCAAACAGAACCAATACGCTATCCTCCAAAAAAAGGAAGCCAATCTGGTGGTCCCCTGCCATAAACAAACTGTACAACAGAAGGAAGAAACTGTTGCAAAAGAGAGTAAAATCCCTGGTCAGCCTCAGTAAGAAGCTGAGATACCTTAAAAGATCCTCCTAAGCTAGCTACGAAAACAAAATTGCCACTAAATCCAAAGACAACCACAAAGCATTCTATAGCTATGTCAAGAATCTAGATGGCAACACCCAGATATGCTCTGAGTTACAGCACAAAGGCACGAAAATAACAGAACCAACTGATATTGCCAACATCCTGGCAGATAGGTTCAATGCTAACTTTACCCCCCTCACCCCCTAAAGGGCCCATATCTATACAGGAAGAATGCAGAGTCCCTGTAATCACAACTACGTAGGTAAAAGCTGCACTCGCTAAAGCCAAAAACACAGCATCCATGGGACCGGACAACATCCCAGGCTGCGTTTTACACGAACTTCAGAACGAACTAGCTCCCCACTTAAGCACCATGTTCAATAATAGCCTCGCATCAGGCTTTGTGCCCATTGAATGGCGCACAGCAACAGTTATCCCACTCCACAGAGGGGGAGCCACCACTGATCCTGGGAACTATCGACCTATTAGCCTGATGAGCCTGGTCTGCAAGGCCATAGAACTCATAAACAAAGACATTGGTAACCTCCAAACTCTGGATCCCACCCAGTTTGGGTTTGTGAAAGGCAGATCATGCCGCCTGAACCTGATCGACTTCTTTGAGGCAGTCACCAAAGCCGTGGATGAGGGTAAGGTGGTTCACACAGCCTATCTTGACCTCGCCGAGGCTTCCAACACCATCCCCCATTCTAGAATTATAGCTAAACTCACTAAACTAGACATAAATCCCTACGTCACAAGATGGGTTGCAACTGGCTCACTGACAGAACCCACACTGTAAAAGTTGCAGACTCCAAATCTGACCTCAAAGCAGTGACAAGTGGAGTACCACAGGGTTCCGTCCTGGGACCTCTCCTGTTTGGTATCTACTTCTCTGAAGTGCAGGCTAACACAGAAGGCCTCTAGCTAACGAAGTTTGCAGATGACTGTAAACTAGGAGCCATAGTCAAGTCCCCAAATGATGTGGACATCCTACAGAAGGGCCTCACTGAGGCAGATGTTGGTGTCACAGCCATGGCCTCAAGCTCAATGCCAAAAAGTGCAGTGTCATGCCCTTTGGTAAAAACTCTGTACCCATGAACTACCACAATGGCAGCAATGTATTTAACACCGAATGCGTGATAAGACACCTTGGGACCCAGGTGGACAGTAGTCTCTCCTTTGATAGTCACATCACCACAGTAGTCAGGAAGTCCTTCTACGTGGCACACCTCATCATAAAAGGGTTCTCATACAGGAAAAAAGAGGTCATTGTTCCCCTCTACTCGACACTCATTGAACCCATTATAGAGTACAACGCCCCTTTTGGAATGTACCTCACAAGACATCTGCAGCAGCTGGAAAGGCCACAGAAGTACCTCACAAAGAGGATTACTGGCCTCAAACAAATGCCCTACACTGGCCGTCTCAAAAAACTCCAGCTTTACTCTGTAGCATATCGCCTACTCCGAGGTGATCTCTGCCTAACATATAAAGCTATGTCAAACCCAGAGCTGTTGGACATGCTACACCTAAAGAAATCCCAATCCCTCCGAGCTACACGCTCTAGGGACCTAAACCTTGTCACCACACTAAACAGGACATGCTGGAGGGATAGATTCCTGTCCCAGAGAATTCCTATACTCAGGAACAAGCTACCCATCTATGTCAAGCAAAGTTCTTCATTAGCACTCTTCAAGAAAAATCTTGATGAGTGGATGGGAAATAGGAAATACACCCCAGGGATCACTTCTGTGTCTCTGCTCACGACAGTGGCACATGAAAATAACTTTCTTGGGTGGCGTAAGCCACGGAACCTTGTTGGCTAGGCTTACGTAGACCTTTAGGACGATAGCCTAGTAGCTACCTATGAACCTATGAACCTATAAGCCATTTGTCCATTATGGTTAACAAATGTCAATCAACAAACATACAACAAATAAATAAATAATAAGACTTTTTATATCAATCACATCTACTGTATTAACACATTTTACATTGTTGACGTGACAGCAGCTCTCATGATAAAAAAAATGCACTGTGCTATTATTTGTATTCTTTTTCATCTATCACCAAATGAGAATAATGTTCATAGTACCTGCAACAACTTAGAGTAGCCAGTCAACCTGAACAGCATCATACAAGAGGAAACAGGAGCACATGGATGAAACCAACATGGACTTCGGGAGAATGATCAAACTCTGCATAGGCAGTAACAAAGGCAAGAATCGAAGGTTAGATCCCACCTTTCAAAAGCAGCAGAAACACTATAATGCTGTTCTTGATACTTTTTCCTTTTAAGCTTCCCACAATTTTGCTGTCATGAAGCACTGCAACACAAAACTGTCAGCATTTCACTTTGGCATTCTGCCAGAACCTTAACAGCGTCAAAGGAAACATAAACCTCTCAACTGTCCCTGATATCATTGCACATCCCCTATTTAGTTATTGCTATGCTTTTGCCCTCTTCCTCATAAAAATACCTGCTTTTCTGGAAAAGCACTGGGGATTACAGTCAGCCCAGTAATGCCCACAATTTCATATTTGTTATTGTTCAAAAATGCATGTTAATGCAAAACCTGTTGTTCTATTGACTTTCTATGTGAATTATGATAATATTTAAAACTGTTCCAGATTTTAGACCATTGTCCCCCCCATTATTTTTGGCTTTGTACAGAATTCTTGTGAAAAGAAATTGAAAGGTATGGAAGAATAATTTTCAGTGTTGTGAACACTCTCCAAGTAATCAAAGCATCAGAAATCTTATTAGATTGTAGTGTCAAATGCCGACCAAGTTAATACAGTTTGTTTGTCAATACTGTTGAAAAGGAAATGACCAAAATAAAGACATGATGGCATGCATATATACATTATATCTGAGAGTAAGAGGGGGCCAAGTCCAGTGTATATTTCTACTCAGAGGTGTAGCTCCCTTTCACTTACATCACAAGGTTATCACAGGTGACAACTAGCTTGATAAAATGTCTGTGATCTCTCGTTATGTGGGAAATTATACACTTTACTGCAAGTAAGACAGCTGCAGTAGAGCTGAACTGCACATCATAATAAAAATGCAGCACATTAGCTCATGAAATTAGCTCAAATTAGGATCAGAAAACAGCCTCTGCAGAATCTAAATGATTGTATTTACAGAAAAACTAACATCTACTACTTATAAAATGTGCAATTTTGTCTAGGACAACTGCTCCACAAACTACAAAATGTCATTAGCTTATTCTGTGATAAGCAGGGCTGTGGGTGTGCGGAATGAAGAACCTATGTGTATTATCTGTATATGTAGAACACCAACAGCATGCTTCCATTCAGATCTAATTATGTGTTCCCCCCACCACAAACACACACACACACGCACACACACACACACACACACACACACACACACACACACACACACACACACAAACGCACACATGCACACGCACACACACACACACACACACACACACACATGCACACTTTTCTACTAGGCACGGATGGTGCAGATATTGCTGAATCATCTGGCTTTAGGCTATTAAGACAATTTTTTTAATCCTTATGTACCTAATAAACACTGACATACTTTTTTATTAAATACATGTATTAGTGACACTGCTGTCATGTCTTATCTCACTGCCCAATACTGACTACCACAAATGCTTTGAGAGTTTCTTTCATAAAAAGGCAGAATGTAATGTCAAGGAAATTGTTAAAGCAATAATACACACTTCTTAAGGTTTTCAAGTGAGTGTATTAAATAAGTAAAAAAAAACAAAAAAAAAACAAAGAAAGAAATACAAAATAAAAGCCAACCCTGTAACTGCTGGGATGAGATGCATACACACGTTCAACCTCATTTCAGAGTTCAGTCTCAAATACAAAAGGTCATCCCCAAGAGGAAGGACAGAGCAACTGACATCTTCCTCAAAACAGTTTAGGAAACTGGCTTGCAGACCTGGCCTCTAACACTGGACAGAAACCAGTTAAAGGCCAATCACAAAAACATGGCAGCTGAATATCAGGTATGCGGTATGTAAAAAGTGTGCATCAGCAACATCGCTCACATGAAATTAAGGCCTGTTTGTGAAGGCCATATTTCAGACAACAGCTAGCTCTATAGTAAGATACCACATCCTTTTGTCCCACAATTCTCTTCCTATTGCTGGCTCTACTAATTAGAAACACCAAAAAGATAATTCCCACAGAAAAAAAGAAACCTAGACAGATGAAAATATGGGTGCTGAGTGCCAGTAGCAAGGAAGATCGTGGATCAGGTAGGGACTTGGTAGAAGGTACAGGTCAGTGGCAACAGGAACCAAAAATACATAAAAAGTAAAAAAGTGAAAAAATATCAGAACCTCTTAAGTATTTGAGTACAGTGATGATGCCCTATACAAATATACCTGGAGTGCAAAGTGGCCAGGATGAAGGAGAAGCCAGCCAAGAGACTGGGAGTGTGTAGCTGGCCATAAATTGCCAGTCCTGGTGAAAGCAATGCTGTCTGTCCTGGTGATTGCTGCTGCAGACTAAGAGAATGTATCAGGATACACTGAGATGGCACGAACCAGTGCAACGATTACCAAGCAATATGTTGCTCTGTAGCTGAGGTGGCACTGGCCCAGCACTGCAATCCCCACTGGCAGAAAGAACAGAAGAGCAACCACGGGACTAGCAGAGATAGGGACCCTAGCAAGAAAAAAATCTGATGGCTACCAAAAGGACAAACTTTCCCAGAAGTGAGGAAAAGGCAAACAAATGTTCATCAAACACCACAGAAATTCACAAGGTCCTCTTGCACAAATATGAGGAATTCATTTACACTACTTGTGTGCTGTGACTAGATATGGGAACAATTCTGGGCTGTAGCAGATTAAACATGAATTTGGAAAGGAAGGACTGAATGTCAATACTATATATTCCTTTTTTGGAACATGAGGTTGTCATGAATTATTAAGCTTCAAAATAAAAGGGGCCAACATCTTAGTCAATATTCAGAGGACACAGTAGGGAGGCAATGTGATCCTTACCCAATGTAAAATGTATGTCTCGATGTAAATCAGAGACCATAGGTAGATGTCCACACCTAGCATATGTAAGGTGGCTGGCTGGTATAAAAGCCACGGAGTGCATGCATTTGCAAATGCATGCACTCTTCACTGCAAAATTACTATATGCTCTGCTGTGGGGAAGGAATCATGGTGCCTAATACATACATTATGTATTGTCAGACATTTTCCAGCAAAAAAAAATCAAGGAACAGAATGTGCAGTGCTGAGCAATTGTGATAGGGGATTTTGGAATCTTTATCTTAGGTTTCCCCAAAGAGTAGTTACTAAACTCTGAAAGGTACAAAAAGGACAGTGGTGGCTAAAGGTAATGCACTGACTCACTAAAGAGTACTTGTTAGGGTAAACAAGTTAAAAAAATATAATCTCTTAACTGTGTTAATTATTCTGTTAAACAAAACCAAAACAAAAAATGAGAGAGATGCAGGTTACTTCTTGGATGGCTGGAGCATGTAGATTAATAATGGGTTGCAGTTCATCAGATATGGGGAGATGGGTAGAAGCAGGTGACTGCTGCTG